>NC_056739.1:826012411-826034911 GCF_019279795.1 Protopterus annectens
TCTCCAGTTTTGTCACAATGACATAATTTATACAAAAAGGCTCCTTCTACACCCCCTCCCCCCATCTCACTACAGCTCGCTGTATGACACAGTAATCTGCTCCCATCTGGCAAGGCAGGTTCTACTCAGCTCACAGCTATACTTTGATACAAATGTCAAATTTGCATAAACCAACATGAATGGTATGTAAATAATGTGCCTGGTTATCAGAAATGTGGAGCAAATACAGTGCTAGAGACATGGAGAGCATAGGCAAGCAGGCACAAAGTGGAGAGTATGTGAAGTGACAGCGAGAGCGTTAAAGCAGCACATTGCAAATTGTTCATAAAACTGCAGACTGTGACATGAAGTTATTACTTTACAATAAGTATCCCATTAAGCATGCAGTGATGGGTTTCAGCTTATACCCATATGTGCACACTCTCACAAATATATATCTGTTTTATACAAAGATATTTAGATGTCTTGTAAGTATACGCATACATGATGTGGGCATAGATTTTATAATCTGGTGAATTGAAATAATAGTTTTGTTCATGAATGCCACAACAAACAGAATTTGACATTTAAGGACAATTCTTAACAGCTGTAGTAGTGTTACAAATATTTTCTGTCTAGCCTCCTCTTTTTTTGTGTGTGTATGCTTCATTTGTATTTTTTCAGAAATGGGATGTCTGTCTGTACTCTGACCACCACCTAACCAAACTGATGAGAACGATACTTTGAGCAGTTTTCCAAGTAACTTCCAATTGATTTTGCTGAGAGTTGTTTGGAAACTCCAATTGTTAAGCAGTTGACCCTGATGTTCCTGTACTGAAATAAATACAGCTTGTGCCCTTTCTTTTACTGATGCAGGTCTCTAGAGAATGAAGCAACAAATCTTGGTATTGCTGCAGGATTGTGCCGCAAAATCCTGTTCTGTTAGCATTATTGCTATAAACCCTTTGAAATGTGCATGTCTCAGAGCTGTTACTGGGTATAAATTGATAAACTGGCTATGGGCTGTTAAATCATAACTAGTTTTACTAGACCCTTGTAAAAGGTATGTGCAATGCTGAGTCACAAATAATTCTGGCTCTGCAAAAGCTAGGGTTTATAATTACCACTTTACCCAAAGGATGGCCTATTCCTGAGGCAGAGATACAATGTCACTGCTTTTTTATATATGACATAGGATCTACTAGAAGTGCTTGCATGGGTGTAGCTCATGGCACATTTAGTTAATGCCACTTGCTCTAAATGGCATGTGCCTTAACTCCAACTTTACCAATCCTAGTTAATTAATTAGACCTCTTACTGCCAGACCTAATGAACTACCCTAACTCTAAAACTCCTAGAAAGTCCCTAACCCTCACTACAGCACACTCATGTATAATGCAATGCCCCAGATCATTCCCCCCTTCATAAACCTAAAGTCTCTGATCATTCTATAAGACAGTCTACTCCCACTCCCTAAATCTGAAACAACTTTCCTGATCTCCGAACACCCCATAAGATTAAAACTCCGCTCCCACTCTTGAAAGCTTTTGAAAAACTCCTTTTCTGTTGTGAAAAGTTAAAATCCTTAAACACTCCCTAACTCTAAAACTCTTCTCCCACTCCCTAACCTTAAAGTCCTCTACTGCTCCCTAAACCTAAAGCTCTCTCCATCCCACCACCTAATCCTACTGCCTGTCATTGCCTGAAACCATCATCTCTGCTGCCACTCTTTCTCACTTCTTCTCATAGGTGCAGGACTTACCTTGCTCAAATGTGGCTACAGAGTTCAGCAAGATGCAGTAGCTCTATTCTCTCTGTATTGCTGCTGCTATACCTCACCAGAACGGCTGTGTGAGATACAGGATGCCTACATCTCTGGCTGTGAGACAGTGGTCTTCAAACACCTGGCACTTGGGCATCCTGTAGCAGATCCTGTGACACACTTCTATCAGGGTCTATGTGCTGCATTCTGAATTACTGAACTTTAATCAAGTTTAAAGTTGTATTAGGTTTTCTAATCAATCTCAGTAAAGAAGAAATGCAGCACTAGACCTGCACAAACATTTCTTCTGTCGACAGCAGTACACAAGGTATACTGGGTAATGGCATTCATGTGCAAGAAAAAGGACATGCAATCATAACATTGTATGAATCTGCACCTGCTTAATGGCCTTGTAAGGCTCATAGCATTTGTAAACATGACGGAAGGCTGAAAGAAAATGGAGGAATTGAACCAGCATACTGTAACAGTACAGACAGAATGATGAAAGAAGAAGAAATAAATCGACAGCTTACATGCTTAACTCAATCATTCTATATGAGTACTCTGAAACTGGGTATGGAGGAGTTGGGGAACATTATAAAATACAATTCTTCCCTGCTGCTTTGTACCACAGTGGTCTGGATATCTGTACAGTGGTTAGTAAAACAATGATGCTATGTCTATTCTAGTAGGCTGTTCACAGCTAACTTGGTTTCCTTGAAATACACTTCCAAATATATAATTAAAGTGGTTTGTCACACTTGAAGTGCTCTGCCACTGTTTTGCATGTGTCACAATAGCAGAATTAATTCCCTCAGTGGCAACGGTTGTGTGTTTCTTTGGTGGATTTATTTATTTCCTTGCTGAGCTTCTGATGGTGTTCTGAAACTTATTTTTCTAAAAACTCTACCTCTCAGCATGATGCTGTGTTAGGTAAATAATACAAGAGTAGAGCTGAAAATATTGAAGCATGATAGGCTTTCTTCACACACTTGCTCTTATTTTTTGCTAGGATTCACCTGTGACAGGTTTAAAACAATGTAAATGCATTTACATTCAGTTTTGTAATCTGATCAGTATTGCACTGGGTGGGTTGTTACAGTAGTGCTTTTCTATGTGTTACCGGTGAAGGTTGTGCAGAGGTGAGTTACATTGTATCTGTATGTTGTACTGTTGGGAGCCTCATTCTGTGTGGTACATGTGTGGTAGATAGTGCCAAACACATGGTTCAACAAGAAAGACAGTGACAAAATCACATGCAAGAGTGGTCAAAATGTAACTCAGGTAGACTTTCTCTAGTTAAGGAAATGGCACTGGGGTAGAATCAATCATTGCAAAGTCATTCCCAGTGAAACAGTCAGTCCACAGCATAAACCACTTGCCCCATTCAGCTGCAAGAAATGGTCAGAGAAGACTCTAAGGTCAACAGAGACAAGGCTGAACACCTGGACGTTGACTGGATAGAAAGCAGAAGAGTTCTAGAAGTAACTCAGGACTCAGAAAGAAGAGTAAATAGGTGGATTTGAAGAAGAACAGTAGTGCCTCAAAACAGCATGTGTAAGGACTATAGAAGCAAGGTGCATAAGGAAAGAAGATGGTGGAATGCAGAAGACCAGAAAGTCATCAAAACAAAAATGTTTGCAGGAAAAAGTAGGAGATAGAAAAGATGGCTCGGGCTAAGTAGGAATGCTGGTTTGCTAACAAAGAAGCTAATAGAAGAGTTGCAATAGCAAAGCACAAGGTATCAGAGGCACTCTACTAGTATTCTGGAAAGTCAGCCAGTAGATGGCACAAAACACTCTATCAGGTTGCAAGGTGACAACAGAAGATATAAAGGAGATTGTCAGACACTCTTCATTAGGGATGCTAGCAACAACCTGCTCACCAGTCTGCAGGACATCAAAGGCAGATGGAAGGAGGACTTCCACCAACTTCTAAATGAAGAAAATCTCACAGAAGCTGCATTGCCCCAGACACAGCCTGCAATGAAAGAAGAAGAGGAGACCACCCCAGAAGAAGTAGGAACAGCACTAAAGACAATGAAGTCAGGGAAAGCAGCAGGCTCAGCTGAGGTCATGGCAGATATGATCAAGATGTTGGGTGAAATAGGGGAGAAATGGATCCTGAAGGTACTCATGGAAGGATGTAGGAAAAAGGTATATCACAAATGTCTAGAGAGTACTCATACTAGTGCCACTGTATCACAGAAGTCTGGAGAGTACTCATACTAGTGCCACTATATCACAAATGTCTGAAGAGTACTCATACTAGTGCCACTGTATCACAGATGGCTGAAGAGTGCTCATACTAGTGCCACCGTATCACAGGTGGCTGGAGAGTACTCATACTAGTGCCATTGTATCACAGATGGCTGGACAGTACTCATACTAGTGCCACTGTAACACAGATGGCTGGAGAGTACTCATACTAGTGCCACTGTATCACAGATGGCTGGAGAGTACTCATACTAGTGCCACCGTATCACAGATGGTTGGAGAGTATTCATACTAGTGCCACTGTATCACAGATGGCTGAAGACTACTCATACTAGTGCCACCGTATCACAGGTGGCTGGAGAGTACTCATACTAGTGCCACTGTATCACAGATGGATGGAGAGTACTCATACTAGTGCCAGTGTATCACAGATGGCTGGAAAGTACTCATACTAGTGCCACTGTATCACAGATGGCTGGAGAGTACTCATACTAGTGCCACTGTATCACAGATAGCTGAAGGGTACTCATACTAGTGCCACCGTATCACAGATGGCTGGAGAGTACTCATACTAGGGCCACTGTATCACAGATGGCTGGAGAGTACTTATACTAGTGCCACTGTATCACAGATGACTAGAGAGTACTCATACTAGTGCCACTGTATCACAGATAGCTGAAGAGTACTCATACTAGTGCCACCATATCACAGATGGTTGGAGAGTACTCATACTAGTGCCACTGTATCACAGATGGCTGAAGAGTACTCATACTAGTGCCACTGTATCACAGATGGCTAGAGAGTACTCATACTAGTGCCACTGTATCACAGATAGCTGAAGAGTACTCATACTAGTGCCACCATATCACAGGTGGCTGGAGAGTGCTCATACTAGTGCCACTGTATCACAGATGGCTGGAGAGTACTCATACTAGTGCCACTGTATCACAGATGGCTGGAGAGTACTCATACTAGTGCCACTGTATCACAGATGGCTGGAGAGTACTCATACTAGTGCCACTGTATCACAGATGGCTGGAGAGTACTCATACTAGTGCCACTGCACATGAAAAAAGTGGACATCCAGAACTGTGGGTGGTATAGAGACATCAAACCCTTGTTACACTGCATGAAAGTTGTGGAGTAGGTGATTGATAAATGAAAAGTAAAATGTTAGATGAGTTTGGATACAGATCATGATGTAATACAATCTACACAATGTTTTCAGTGAGACAAATAGTTGAGAAAAAGCGAGAAGTGATGAAATCCTGCAACTTGGCATTCCTAGATTTGGAGAAAGCATCTGGTAAAGTCCCAATATATTTTATTTTGGCAGTACTGCAGAGGTACAAAGTCCTAGAAACATTGCTAGAATTAGTGCAAGCTATATACAAGAACCCAATGGCTCAAGTCAGAACAGTGTTTGATCTCACAAAGGGGTTCCCAATGGGAGTGGGTGTGCATAAGGGTTCAGGTCTGAGCCCGCAGCTGCTTATATTGGTGATGGACTACATTAGCAAACAGGTCACAGGGGGCAGCTCAATAAAATTGCTGTTTCCAAACGATGTGGTATTACAGGCAGACTCTGATCATGCAAGTTATAGGGGAATGGAATGCAAGACAAAAGGAAATTTATTTATTTATTTACATTTGTTTACTGGGAAAGTCCAACTGGGCCAGACACCCATTTTGATTAGAGGCCTGGGGAAAAAAGCTCCACAGAAATATAGGCAATATGCAATAATTAGATAATACAACAGTATACATACAGTAAGATGCAGAATACATATCTTCTAGTTAGTCTATACAAAGTAGTATTCCATACAGTTTTCTAGTAGATACAGTTTCAGAAAGAAAAACACAAGCATTTCAGTGAAGATCACTGTGAGAAAAAATAAAGCTAGTAGTGTGTACATATTAAATAATAGTTATGACCAAATGACATTTCCTTGATATATATTTATTTTTGAGTAGTACTGAACACTGAGAAGAGGGAGAAAATGAGATAAGGAGTGGGCAGTGTGTTGAGAGAGTTATATATATCTTCTCATTCAGGTTTGGCGCAAGAGGAATGCCAGTTCTTGGATAGATGTTCAAATAGTATTTGTTTAAAACTGGTAGATTCAGGTGTGTTTTGGAGCATGTGGGGTAGAGAGTTCCATAATTTGGCTATATGATTTGAAAATAGGGCTTCACCGTAAGTGTTGTTAGCTTTGTTTACTGTGAGAAAGTTTCTGTCTGCAGGTCTTAGACTTCGTAGGCATGAGTAGGGAGCAACAAGTTCCTTGAGGGACGGGCAACTGTCAGGATGGAAGACGATATTGTGCATGAATTTAAGTTGGTAGAGATGAAGAAGGTTAGGTAGCTTGAGCCAATTTAATTTATGTAGAGCAAAACAATGGTGGGTTTGGTGGGGGAAGGTTGGCTGCGAAATGGGCTATTTTGTTGTAGCAAGTTTCCAATTTGGTTAAGTCTGATTTTTTTAAGTTGGTAAAGAGGGATAAATGGAGGGCTAAATGAGATGAAACTGAGTACAGATAAGACAGTTGTAATGGAAGCAAATGGGGAAAATCAGAAGTTGAGAACTAAAATAGAAGGGAAAATAGTGGAACAGATTAACAGCTTCAAGTATCTGGGAGGGGTGGTTGAGAAGAAGAGGTCTGAATCAGGAGGTCAAAGATTGAATCAGAGGGGCTGCAGCCAAATGACAAAGAGGGTCAGCAGTACTGTATGCTAGGAGAATGTCAAAGAAGCTGAAAAGTAAGGTAAAATACAGTGATGTGACTGGTATTACTGTTAGGTATGGACACCTGGACAGTAAAGGCAGTGTAGCTGAGGAAGCTAAAGGGGTTAGAGATGAAGGACATGAGATGGGTGGCCAGATGCACACTATGTGAAAGACCAAGAAACAAGGACATCAGAGCTGAAGTCAAAGAATCTCCAATTCCTCAGAAAATCAAAGGGAACAGATTACAGTGGTTTGGGCACATGTTCAGAAAAGCAGAAGACAGTTTGGTGCAGAAGATTTGGGACAGAGAGGGAGAATGCAAGATTTAACAAAAGCATCCAACAAAAAGATGGATGGATAGAAGGATGGATGGATGAATGGATGGATGGATTGTGTGAGGACCTGTGAAAGTCAGGCATGACTGTTGAAAAAAGTAGGAAAGTAGCACTGAATCGAGAGAGAGGGCAACAGTTAATACAACACCCTTCCTCATGTAGAAAAAGGGGAAAAGGGGATTGATGATGATGTTATGTGTATGTGTGTCACTGCGTGTGAGGAAGGCAAGAACAGTAACAATGTTAGTGTTGATTCTGAATGCAAATATGGGAAAGATACAAAATAAGAAGCAGGCTGAGGAAGGTGTGTGTGTGGTTGTGTGTGTATGTATGTATGGGTGTGTGTGTGTGTGTGTGTGTGTGTGTGTGTGTGTGTGTGTGTGTGTGTGTGTGTGTGTGTGTGTGTGTGTGTGTGTGTGTGTGTGTGTGTGTGTGTGTGTGTGTGTGTGTGTGTGTGTGTGTGTGTGTGTGTGTGTGTGTGTGTGTGTGTGTGTGTGTGTGTGTGTGTGTGTGTGTGTGTGTGTGTGTGTGTGTGTGTGGTGTGTGCTTGTGTGAGAGTGTGCGTATGTGCATGTGTGTGTGTGTGTGTGTGTGCGTGTGGGTGCAGGTGTGTGTGAGTGTGTGGGTGTGTGTGTGGGTGTGTGTGTGGGTGTGGGTATGTGTGTGGGTGTGTGTGGGTGTGGGTGGATGTGGGTGTGTGCGGGTGTGTGCGGGTGTGTGGGTGCATGTGGATGTGTGGTTGCATGTGTGTGCGTCTGTGTGCATGTGTGTGTGTGTGTGTCTGCATGTGTCATGTGTGTACGTGCGTGTGTGTGCATGTGTGTGTCCATGTATGTGTGTGTGTGTGTGTGTGTGTGTGTGTGTGTGTGTGTGTGTGTGTGTGTGTGTGTGCGTTTTTGAAAGGACCAAAATTAATGCTAACATTAATTGGATAAGCAAGTTAATTATTGCTTAGAAACAAAAAATAGATGACATAGAAAACCAAAGATAGATACCGGAAGTAAAGGGCGTAACAAAGGGAGTGATCTGAGTCTGGATTAAGAATATAAATCAGAGTACCCTGGGTGGGTTTATTGTTTTTATAGTTGTGTAAAGGATTTCATTGCAGAATATCTCTTGATATGTCAGATAAGTGTGTTCCAGAATTATTAATTTCAGAAGCTGAAAGTGCTGGCTAATGTGACAAAGAAAGATGAGAACTCCAATATTTTCGGCTCAACAGAATGAGAACACATTTATGAAAAACTTTTTTAGATAACCAGTATTTGATTATATAGCTTTCTTGTCAGCAGTGACATCCATAAATATGTCTTTTAGTTCAGGAAGAAGTCCTTTCAGTAACAGAACAAATCTAATTTCTAATCTGACAGTTGTTTATTTTTTTCATAGAAAGAACAATCATTTGACTTTTGCATTAATATTATAGTAAAAAAAACAGATGCAGAAGAACCTATGCAGAGGATTCATTTTACATTATTGTACAGCTGCCTTTTTTGTTATCAGCAAGCTATGTGGCTGTATAGTACAGAAAGTTAATGACTATTTGTTGCTAACAAGATTCTTTCTGCAGTCCTGGGTTTCATTTTTTTAAGTCTCTGCTTGTTTTCTTTGTCACATCAAGAAAATAACTTAACAAAGCAGTGCTCATGGGGCTCCCCTGAAAGGAGGCCTGGCAGTTTAGCTCAGACTGGCAAGGCTATGAGCTGCTAATGAGATTTTATTCAGTAGTCCTGCATTCGATTCTCTCCATTTCAGGTTGCAAGTATTATGATTCTGAGCTAGTCCATTAACCCCACAGTATTATTGGGTCACCATAAAAAGTAATACATTTACCTTGTAGTTTTATGCAGTCGCAAATATGAAACACTAATAAAAGCCTTATGTTGTTTTGCATATTAATGTTCATCTGCACCTTTTCAGAAGAGCGCTGATAAATAAAAGCTCCAGTTCTTAGTTGCTTTAAAATGTTTTATTTCGCTACAATGGAGGAGGTATGAGTAGATTGTTCTAGATTTCCCTTGGGAGCTAAAGTAAACACAGCTGCAGAGATTACTGTACTTTGTTACTATTCTCAGACAAGTAAAATTATCAACAGTAATCTGTCATTGCATCGGAGACAAAGTACTGCTGATTATAATATTCATACTAATCTGTGGGTTGCTGTGTCACTTGCAACGTGGTGGAGTTGAAAACAACTTAAAAATGGATTTCTGTTTTTTTGTCTTATTAGTCCTGCTCATGTAACATTCAGCAGAAGAAACATTTTATCGTGAATAAGGATAACTAATACATCACCATTATCACTTAACAACTGTTTCCATATCATTTAAAATGAACAGGAGTTTATCATCTAAAATTCAAGTTTTCTGTAATACTTAATTGTTACTTGATGGCCTAATGATTCAGCATTAGAACATGAATTATTATAGGATGTATTACTGGACTTCAATAATATGTATTCTTCATACAAACATATTGCTTAAATGACATCTGGGCCATACAAATGCTATTGGAGAACATGTTCATACTCACAGCTTAAAAAAAATCCCCTATAATGTTTTCAAAAGTAGGCACCTCACAACTGATCTGTGTGATTCATATAGCACCCACTTGTTAACACAGGAGGAGCATCTGGGCAAGTGACAAAGTCAGCATTCTCCCATACGCAAATGAAAGCTGAGGGAATCGAATCCTGCACCACATAAACTAAATCTCACAGACCTAACTCTCTGTACCAATTGCTAGATGAAACATGAAGGATAGCATTTGTAAACAAGGTTTGAAAATGTGAGGGAAAATGATGAGAAACCTTGATGTCCTGCACTTTAAAAAGTATAACTAATAGTCCACATATAATTATAGCACATCACATCACAGTAATCTAGCATCCTAACAAAACAGCTAACTGTAAACACACATTGCCAAAAGTATATAAATCACAAAAGGAAAACAAACAATATCATTTGTAATTTATGAAAAAAAATAAAACAAGACAGAAACTGTTCATATAGGGAAGGGGTGTTAAATAATGCGGTTATGGTTAAGGTAGGGTTAAGATAAATACACATGAGTAACAGTAGGCAGAAAAGAAGAGGCAAATGGGACAACACAGGGGGAGACAGAGAAAGTGAGAGATGCAGCCATAAAAAGGATGACAAGGACAAGGTAGCCAGGATGGAAAGAGAAATGCACAGAGTAGTATAAGGTAAGAAGATAAGAAGAAGATGACAGTGCCAGTTTGGCATTAATATGGCCGATTGAAGAAAATGGGAAAAGGGGGGTTGATGGTGATGATGATGATGATGAGATGCCACCACTGCAAGGTGAGCATAAAAGAAGTGGGAGGTCTTGTTGAAGAAGCAAAGGAGAGATGGAGAAGACCTTGTATATACAGTTCAGTGAGAGGAAACTAGCACACAGAGTGGCAAACACTGAGAATGGCGGAAACAGCGATGCAAGTAATACAGGGCAGGTCAGTGGGATGGTGTAGGTAACAAAGAAGATGAAGGCCAGTACAGAGAAAAGGGCTAAAGACCCAATGACAAAGGAAAAGCATTTCAGGAAAGAAGTTACAGACCCAATCAGAAAGGGAAAGGCAATACATGGAAAGTTGCTACAACCCAGTCACAAAGGGGAAGCCAGTACAGGGAAGGGGGCTCCAGAACCAATCACAGAAGAAGGCAGTACAGGGAAAGGGGCTACAGACCCAATCATGAAGGGAAAGGCAGTGCAGGGAAAGGGGCTACAGACCCAATCATGAAGGGAAAGGCAGTACAGGAAAGGGGCTACAGACCCAATCATGAAGATAAAGGCAGTGCAGGGAAAGGGGCTACAGACCCAATCATGAAGGGAAAGGCAGTGCAGGGAAAGGGGGGGGCAGACCCCCAATCATGAAGATAAAGGCAGTTACAGAACCAATCACAAAGGGAAAGGCAGCACAGGGAAAGGGGCTACAGGCCCAATCATGAAGGGTAAGGCAGTACAGGGGAAGGGGCTACAGACCCAGTCAGAATGGAGATTCATACTCTGGTCAGTGGCTTAAACTGTGTAAATCATGAGGGAAGGTGCCCAAAAGTGATCACCAAAGGGAAAGGACAAACTCATTTTAGTACATCTAGGCATAAGCAAGTTGCTAGAAGATATAGCTAAAGTTGGTATCAAGCAGAGCCAGGGAAGTAGGACTGGATACAAGGAGACAGGCCAGAAATGTCACTCTCTGAAATGTTACCCATCCCAACAGCCAGCACTCTAAGAAAAAAAAAACTAAGTAATATAATGACTGGCTGTAGCAGTGGAAAAGGAGTCCTGGAAAACAGACCAGCTGTATGCAAGGGACATTCTGTGTCTTTCTTCTGAAGAATAAATTGTGAGGAACCTGTGACAATATGGGAGAATGCTGTTTGCAGAGTAAAGACCACGTCTAGTTCATGGTGACATTAAACCCTGTTTGGACTTTGTGAATGTGACACATGACTATAAATGAAATTTAGAGTGCAATTCTTGGCTATTTTGAAGATTTTTTAAGATAGTAAAGTATTGGCTATAGATAGTACAGATGAGGCATAAGGGAAGATGAAAGAATTACTCATGAGAGTGTCATAAACACAGATGGGACAAAGTGATAGAGACCGTAGAAACTGAAGAAAAATAGAGGATAAATGGGAATAGAGGTGAGATTTAACTGGGAAGGGATGCTTATGTGGGTAAGAAACCCCAGGTTCAGCGTGGTATAGATCATTTTTTGTGAAGTCATGGACTAGGTTTGTTTAAAGCAGCCATGTTTAAAAAGCACATGAACACTATAGGGGTAAGCATTCATGTACATCTATGTCTTTGCATGTACATTGTTAAGGGATGAGTTTGTGTGGGTCATTTAAGCTGATAACACAGTAACTTGTTAAAATTAATGCTTGCAGCTGCTTATCCTATATTCAAGATATACAGACTTCACTTGTGTATATTGTATATATATGATGTATGGCCTTTCTGTCTTAGTCATTTACTTGTGTATGTTGTACATATGATGTCTGGATTTTCTATCTTAGGCATTTACTTGTGTATATTGTATATATGATCGGCTTTTCTATCTTAGTCATTTACTTGTGTTTATTGTACATATGATGTCTGGATTTTCTATCTGAGTCACACTCATGGTACTGCAGTACTTTGTTACCTCAAGAACTGTTACTGTAGTTTAGTCTACATAACTATATTCTTTGTTAGTTACTCTCAAAGCCAAAGCCAGGGATGAAAGGGGTCAAGAGAATTGTCCAGATATCTGTTTTACAAATAGTGAGAGAGTGAATGAATGAATTAATGAATAAATAAATAAATATTAGTAATAAGGAGCCTCTGCTGAAAACACATAAATATAGTTATATGATTTAATATCGCAAAGTGTTATCTGGACAAATAAAGTGTCATGGAATGATAAGATTAAATTTATGGAGAGTACATTTTATTTCTAAGCATTGGACATATGTCTGCAATTATTATGACATATTTTAAGCTTAATTTTATAAAAATTTAAATACACTTATGTTTCTACTTTATACGCTGAAATTGCCACTATCCTGATTGAAGTCAATTTGCAATTAATTTGCTTGTTGCTTGTAAAAAGCATATTTAGTTATGTGTGGTCAAATAGAATGATTGTCTTAATGTTTTTGAATTTTGTGTTAACTGTAGAACTCACAGGTATTTGCCTATGCTTTGTTATAAATCAGTTTGTTTATAAATGTTAAATGGCTCACACACTAACAAGCCGACATTATCGCAACCACTGAGAGCTGACTAAACCCCCATATTAATGATAATGAATTTCTGTCATCAGGATATCAAGGAATAAGGCTAGACAGGAACCACAAAAAAGGAGGCGGTGTTATCCTTCTATTTTCCAATTTCCACAGTCAAGTGTCATTTACCAACCTCTTACCACAGTCCCCCAGCACAGAACTTCTCATAACATTCTTAAACATGAACAACAGCAAAAAAGCTCTGCTTAGTTGCCCTTTATATACCCCCTGGAAACAACATTCCAGTATTGGAGAACACCCTAGCTGGGATTTCACCCAATATTAAGAATGAAACTATTATACTAGGTGACGTAAATATCAATTGGCCAGAGCTCAGCTCTAAACATCCTTCTTCAAATATTACTGCCTTCAATTTCACCCAGCTCATAAAAACCCCAACAAAGGGAATGATAACGGATCCATTCTAGACTGGATTCTGGTCACAAATCTCAACAAGATATCCTCAGCCAGAATACTCCCTAATTCCCTCAACAACCATCTCTCTGTCTTTATTAACCAAGCTTTCTCCTTCTGTCAAAGTCAGCATTAATATAAACAAACTAGGAATCTAATTTCATTCAACCTTACCACCTTTAACAATATGCTAGAATCAACAGACTGGCATTTACTAAAAACTCTCCCGTTAGATGAAGCTGTTGATTACATCAGCACCACCTTCATGAATACTCTAAATAGCCTAATTCCATTATGTGTACAGCAGGTTAGAAATAACCATGCCCCCTGGCTATCCAAAACCACTAGACTTCTCATGCATGCCAGAGACAAAGTAAGGAAGCTATGGCAGGCACATAAAAACACCTTTGACCTACAAAAATTCAAAGAACTCCATAGCCACTTAAAGAAACTAGTCAACAAAGATAAAAAAGAACATTACCTTAGGCTTCAATCTAACCACTAGCAGAACCCAAAAATTCTGGAGTTCGATTACCTCATTACTTAAACAAAGTAAAAAAAAAACCCTGCCCCCACCCTGAAAAATGTCCTGAAAAATAATCTCCCTTTTCAAAACCTTCTTTATCAACTTCATAGCCAACATCACAGCAAAAATCTCTCAGACTTACTATTTCACTTGACACACTTCCACACTTAGATCACCCCCCGTTCCAATCCCTATTCTCATCAGAAGCCAATACCCATCACTCCTCTACCGTTACTCTGAAGCCCATGTCTACCTCAAACATAAAACGTCTACTTCTAAAACTAAAACCCTGTTCCAATGTCCACTATAATCTACCCTCAGAATACCTAAAAATAGCTGCAGACAGTATCTCTTACCCCCAATAAGCGTTCTTATAAACAGATCCATCCTTGAGTCTTGCGTTCTCAAAATATGAAAAAAGGCCTTCATTCTCCCCCAACATAAAGGTGGCAACAGTACTGACATCATTAATGTCTGCCCCATTGCAATTCTTACTCCTTTACCCGAAATCCTAGAAAAATGTCTCAGTTCTCAACTTCTCCGCTACCTTCTAGACAACTATATCTTCTCACCATCACAACATGGTTTTAGACCTTGCCATAATACTACAACCTCCCTTCTGTCATTTATGGATACTTTAAATAGAGCTCATGACAAATGCAAAATTGTTTCCTCCTCTTTCTCGACCTATCCAAAGCCGCCAACACCATCTCTCACCCTTTACTCATTTCCCAACTCTCTAACATCGGTGTCTCTCCTCTTACTCTAAATTGGTTCTCTAGTTATTTAAATAAAACACAACAGGTTGTAAGATGAAAAAACTCCATCTCCTCTTTCCTCAACACCTCCAGTGGTGTTCCCCAAGGTTTCATACTTGGACCCATCCTCTTTAGCATATTCATAAACAATTTCCAATTATATCTGTCTCAAGGATCTGTTATTCAGTATGCAGACGACTCCACCATCATCTGCTCTGCCAACTCAATCTCTAACTTACTTACACAAATTAAAAAGACTTCTCTGCCACTGAATCCTGGATGCACAACAACTACCTAGCCCTGGCCCCCACCCCTCCAAAAAAGCCAAAATCCTAATTTTCTCCCCTATAAAACAACCCCCTTAAATAAGACTGACTTCACCATCTTTTCTCCTAATAACTATTTAATAAAGGTTGTTAGCCACACAAAGCTCCTTGGTGTCACCATTGAAGAATATATGAAATCTGATCGTCATACACAGCAAAATATTTCTTAAACATTTATTAAATTTGGAACCCTTTACAGACACAATCGCTTCCTAAGCCCTTCCACAAGAATAACTCTTGCCAAACATACTTACTAAGGGGGAGCAACTACAGACCCTGGGAACTATCGCTCCGTTAGCCTGATGAGTCTGGTGTGCAAAGCTATGGAGTGCATCATCACGGACCTCCTTAACAAAGATGTAGGCAATCTCCAAACTCTTGACCCCACACAGTTTGGCTTTGTCAAGGGGAGATCCTGCCTGCTGAACCTGGTTGACTTCTTCGAGGCAGTCACCAAGGCTGTGGATGAGGGTACAGCCTACCTCAACCTGGCCAAGGCCTTTGATACCATTCCCCACTCAGGTATCATTGATAAACTCACCAAACTAGGCATCAATCTTTACATCACGAGGTGGATTGCAAATTGGCTCACAGACAGGACTCAAAAAGTGAAGTTGCGAATTCCAAGTCAGACTGTCAACCAGTCACAAGTGAAGTCTCACAGGGCTTGGTCCTGGGCCATCTCCTTTTTGGCACCTACTTCTCAGAAGTCCAAGCCAAAACAGAAGGACTCTGGCTGACCAAGTTCACTGATGACTGCAAGCTAGCAGTCATTATCAACTCCCCAAGTGATGCAGACATCCTACAAAAGGGCCTATCTGAGACCAATGACTGGTGTCAGAACCATGGCCTGAAACTTAACACCAAAAAATGCATTATCATCCCCTTTTGAAAAAAAACTCAGTTCCCATTAAATACCATATTGATGGGAGCCCACTGAACACTGAAGGAGACGTAAGAGATCTGGGCATCCAGGTTGACAGCCACCTCACCTTCGACCATCACATTGCCACTGTGGTCAGAAAGTCCTTCTACATGGCACATCTTATAACCAAAGGTTTTGCATCCAGGAAGAAAGAGGTCATCATCCCTCACTACTCTCTACTCATCCCTCATTAGACCAATCATCGAATATAATTCCTCATTTGGTATGTACCTGACCAGACACCTACAACAGCTGGAGGGCCACAACAGTACCTCAAAAAAAGGATCCTAGGCCTCAAATACATGTTCTACAAGAAACGTCAGATATTTTCAGTCTCTTATCATTTACTTAGAGGTAATCTCTGCTTGACTTACAAAGCCATGTCTGACCCAGCCCTACTTGAAATGCTACACCTAAAGAAATCCCAATCCCTCACGCCACATGCTCCAGAGATCACAATCTCATTACCACAATTAACAGAGCATGCTGGTGGGACAGGTTCAGCTCCCAAAAACTGTCCATACTCTGGAATAACTTTCCCATTCATGTCAAGCAGAGCACCTTGCTGGGCCTCTTCAAGAGAAATCTTGACAAGTGGATGTGTAACAGAAAGTTTACCCCAGGGAACACTCAAATTGCTCTGGATGGGGGCACTGTGAACTTACATCAGGCGGCACGGTATCTGGGCAATTTTTTTGGGCTAGGCTTGTAAAGGCTCCAGGGCCATTAGCCTAGTACACACCTGTGAACCTATGAACCTATGAATCTCTCCTGTACAGTGCCCCCTCTACTTACCAACATCCAAAGCTCTGCTAAAGTCATACTTAAAACTTGCTGTAATGAAATCACCAAATTCACAATCAACTCCAAATATTCCAACCATCACTGCATTGCCCTCAAATCACTGAAATGGATAGATGTTCCTAACTATCTCTCCTACCTACAACTATACATGGCTCACAAAAATCCTCTTCAACCTCAAAAATATCCTGCTCTGAGCTCTACATTCAATTACTAGCTCCCCAACATCCCACTTAGATCAGGGGATCAGAAGCTCTTACAGATTTACAAACCTAATTTCCCACCCGGCCAGCTTCTTTACTCGTTCTCAATAGCCAAGAGCTGGAATGCTTTACCTCTACCCATTACAGCTATTCAAAATCTCTCCCATTTCAAAACTTCGCTTCATAATCATCTCTCTTCTTGCTGGAAATGTACTTATACCAAGCCCACCTAGAAATCTGTCTAATTCCCAGTTTTGTTGCCATCACTATTTTTGGTACGACAGTAAAACTGTAGAGACAGTTTATAGATCCTATAAGCTATGTAGCTACTTAAGTCTTTGCCGATTGTTTAACACTTTACACTTCTGTAATGGTTCTCTCAACAAGTGCACATACTTGTCTTTGTAATTTTTAACTGTCAATTTTTATATGTTAATTTCTATACTGTGGAGCTTTTCTCCCTGGTCCTCCACTGAAAATGGGTTCTATCAGGCCCAGTGGATTTCCTGGTTAACAAAAAGCAAATAAATAGATAATGAAATAAATGGTATGTGGTTTTGAACAAAACAAATACTTTTTCTCTTTCTGATATTTATATTGGTACTTCTTTTGCAAATACTAAGGCTAGGAAATGTGCTTTATTTTTAAAAGCAATAAAAGTTGAAGTAGCATATATATATATATATATATATATATATAATAGCAGATGTTTATGAAGAATATGAATGAAGATTCAGGGCTGTAAATTAGAGATTATAAACTGCAGGATAAACAATGGTCTACAGGCATGAAGGATTGATGCAAATGTTTAGAAGAATGTACACGATATAAATTTATAATGCTACTGTGGGGCATTCTAGAGGGAACAAGTACCCCTGTATGTTGTTTGGATGAGGACTATATTGTCAGATGAGAAGTTTTAATTACAGCACAGATGTAATATTTAATATCATGGGTCCATTTCATTTGCAGTGGCTTCACTTATTCCTTCTCAGCCTATGAGGAAATAAGGTGTTTTGGTGGTGTTTTGCATCTTTGGTGAAGCTGATGCATGCAGTCAAAGCATATATCAGCCATACCTGAAATGCTTTATTTTTCTGGGGAATGACATGTACTGATGAGGAATGAAAGAATGGTTTAAAGAAATATGAGAGCTTCTTGAACCCAGCTTATATGCTGATTGGTTTTAGAAGTGATGATATGGTCAACTTCAGGGCATTATGAGGACTGTTTTAAGAGTAAAACGTTTCAGTATGAATGGAGATGGGATGATTGGAACGGGCATCGATCCATGATAATATGTGGACTTCAGGACTGAGTTGAAAATAGCAAAGATAAATGTAGATAGGTAAAAGGACTGCACAATTGTTTGTAGGAGACTATAATGGGTTGAGAACAGCATGTAAGCTGAGAAGTGCACAGGGAGATTAGGAAGGGTCTGCAACACATCATCTTGGGACGATCTTATGGGCACGACTCTCAGCTGATAAAACATGTTTTAGATAGTGTTGCATATATCTGCAAAATGTAGCAAACAGTACTAATTATGAAAGGAAAGGAAACGAAGATAGGATGCATGAAGCACTTCTACTGTGGGCAAAGGAAAATATGTGTGTGATGTATGTATATGATCTGTATGTTAGGTGTGAACTGTAGTGCTGTATATAATATCTGACTTGCTTTTGCTTTATCTCTTTTATGCATAATTATATACTGTGTGTATTTCAGTAACCATTTGAAATGTTGGGACCCTCTACAGTAAGTCTGAAGTACAGAAACTGAATGGCTGAAAGATCAGACTTGTATATACCCAGTCTGAGATGCCATTTCTCTGAATATTCCCTTTTCTCCAAAGTATGGTGATCTTGGAGTTGGCATATATAAGTTTGAGGTGTTTTAAAGATGAGTGATCTTCAAAATTCGCTCTTTTCCTGTGTTTTTGATCTGATTTTTTAGCGTGTCAGCACTCGGCATATCGAGTGCCAACATATCAATGGGGAGCCATGTAATTCTCCAAACTTTTAAAGATTCATGATTGTTTTATTGATTGTACAATATACAGATGTTTTCTCTTCGGGCCATCACTGAAAAGGTGGTACATGCTAAACCCAGTCAGGCTCTCCTAGTAGAAAAATATTTGGCAAGGCTGAATGAGCGGGCCAGAAAGCTGGCAGCCAAGGTTCAGTGCATACAAATGCAAAGTACTGCATATATTCTGGAGGCCATATAAGGTAAAGGACATCAGGATTCTGGAAAGAACCATGGCATTGTGGGAAGAAATATGACCAGATTCTAAACTATTGCTTTTCTCACTTGAAACCAGAAAAGACAAGGGGTGGGAGGATTGATACTGGTGCACAAAGCCACGTAAAGAAGTTGTCAAGCAGTCATTCTAACAAGAAGCAATAAAGGGAAGGAAGGATCGTGGGAAGGAGATTGCATTTACTAATTATCACCTTAATCTCTGAAATTAGTTTTTGCCCAGAGTGTTGTAGAACAATAGAAGGCATTACAAGTTTGTGTGTTAAAATGGGATTCCACAGATACAATTGAGACGGCACACAACAAGTGGAGAATAGGAAAATAAGGCCGGAGAAGTGATAGAATGATCAGGCACTTAAAATGGCAGACTAGACAGGTTTATTGTTTCCTCCTGCCACTAAGCAAATGTGATATAACTGCACAGGAGAGCTGGAAAGATGATCACAATGTCAAGAAAATCAAAGAACATAGTCTAGTGATGTGTGATTAGAAAGGAATACCTTATGACTGAAGGCTGAGAGGTTGAGAGGGATGCACAATATGTTCACAAACTACTAAAAAGGAGGAAGACTTTAACGCATGGAAGGAGGAGGGAGGATGTTAGTGTACATTATTGGAAGAAAAGTCAAGAGTTCAAAAAGGCAGGAGTACGAGTTTGATTTGTCAGCAGCTGTGACAGGATAAGCATGAGCAGGAAATGTCAGTGCTTCAGAAGTTCTGCATATAGGAGAAATACCTTACAACAGGATATGAGGCATCATAGAAAGCACAGCAGCAGGGATGGCAAGGGAGAAGGGGAGGGGAGCAGCTCTAGTAATTGAAAACAAGGTAACAATAAATCCCAATTCAACAGATAGTTCAGAACAGAATGCACAAGAAATGCCATGAGCTGACATTAGTAACATATAGGTAGAAAGTGAAAAAAATGTATCGAGGATGGCAAGAAATGCAAACACATACTACCTGTAATTACCAAGGACGTACCAGGTGGAACTCCAGAAGAGCCACAGGGGAAAGACATGAGAAATGGCTCAGACATGAAATGTGTTGGGCAGTGCTCCAGGTAACAAATGCTAGAACGACAAGTTAGTCTAAAACCCTGGACTGCAATATCTGGTTCATAAATGGTGAATGGACATGGGACTACTTGGACTTGGACCAGTATGTTAAAAGCAGAACTCCATCTCACCTGTTTGTAGGTGGGGCAGCTCCTGATAAAGTTCGGAATAAAGAGGCATATCATTATGCCATTAAACTGAGGTGGATGGGGCGCTGGGAACCAGGTGGAAAGAAGGAGGAGAACACAAGGACTTGGTTAATGAAACAAGGATAGCAGCAGGCAGGAAAGGATAGGAATCATTGGGAAAATCAAGTCAGTAGACATAATGACTACGAATACAGGTACAAAGACTTACGATACATGGTATTAGTCTGAGACTAAAAGGGAAGAGCGCAGTAGAAGAATGGCAGAATAAAAAGGATACTAGATTACCAGGAAATGGGTGCAGGACTATGAGAAATGCTAGATTAGGTAGGAATCTTCAGACAGTGAGATAAGAGGTGAAAGTAAGCATAACAGATGTGACAAAAAAAAAACAGGCAAATGCTGAAATGGACAAGGATATAGATATCTCAGTATATTTATCCATTGCTCAGGCAGGGAAGAGAGGAATCTCAAAGGTAATCAACAGCAGCCAGCAGTCAAATTAGATGCAAAAGGGCAGAGACCTATTGGTCAATTTAGTGATGACATATCATTTGGATGTAGCAGATAGTTAAAGTTACATGACAAGTCCAGCCAGTTCTAAATCAAGCAACTACATTTACAACACATTGTGTAATTCATTTTGATAAAAAGTATAGAAGATTATATTATTATCAAAGAGAAGACATATCAATATTATTATAAAATGTCATGGTGATAAATAATAAATTAAATAAATATAGAACATTATATCAAATAACCTAAATAAGTCCTTCTATCACAACTTAAATATAACCAATATAGGTAACATACTGATCTATCAAATAAGCATAGTTAAAAACATTATTAAACCGACTTTGCATCCTTATTATCTTAATTTCTTCTTTAACCAATATAGGTTCTTAACCTCCACTGTACCTTATCTAATATCTCATTATCTAAATCACTTTCTTCTTTCTTGTTTGCTTGCCACCATAAATGTTTATGAGCACAATAATGAAAGAAAAAAAAAAAAACAACAATAAATGCTTACTATAAGCACAAAACAACACACAACACATAGATTCAAGTTTAGATGTGTAGAGATGAAATAGTTGAGTTGGGTGAGTGTGGTGATAAAAAAATATATTTGAAATTAAAGAATTAGAGTGGACTATAAGACTGCAGGTTGATGTTAATCCTGGTCTTAATAATGCTACTAGTATAAAACCTATATTGGTATAAACGACAGCATGATAATTTGTGATAGAAGGACTTATTTAGGTTTTTATATATATATATTTTGTATATTATTATTTTGAGTATCTTTTTATTAATACCTGATATGTAATATGTCTTAAAGGTGTGAATATAATGTTCTATACTATTTTAAAGTTAAATTACAATGTGTTTATTATTAATGTGATTTTTAGTGGCTTGTTAGGCTGTGTGACCTTTAACTAAACCTCTATAAATGTAGTTACAAGATGATTGTATATGCTGATGAAGGGTAGTGAACCCGAAATTTGAAGTATTTTAATTTTATGGGTTTGTGATGAACTTTTGTGTCTTATATCATTTGGATGTAGAAGGAAGCCTGGCGAGCACACAAAGAAAATGCCTACTGACACAGGAAAACAAGACATACAGACTTCATATAGAAAGCAGGACGCTCAGGCTCTATAAAAAGCAGGGTAAGGAGACTCCTCATAGAATGCTGGGAATGCAGGAGACATAGAAAGCAGGACACTCAGACTCAACACAGTAACAGTACATGCAAAATGTCGCACAGCTATGGTGGGGCAAGGGGGCAAGGTTTTAGGGCTAGCAATTGGCAGATGCTGACTGATCACCAGTACAGCCCTGTGTTTGATTTCTGTACCGGCATTTCTGAATGCCGGTATAGAAATGAATTTCAGTAGTGCAGTACTGAAGCATTTTGTCAATTTATGCGTAGTATAAGTCACACCTAGTGGTTTGCTACAACTTTTAAAAGCACAGCTGTCCTTTTTTTTCACACCTCAGCTTGGAGTTGAAGGACACATAAATGGTACTTGGATAACTCCTTAGTTTTAGAAGCACCAGCCATATCAGAACAAACCTCTATTTTTTTACCCCTCAAATTATGCATGCAGACTGAACATAGTGGGCTTCTCAGATGAGAACCAAATTGGAAATGCAAGCACTGAGAGTCCATAATATTAACCACTGGGGCATTGCTTTGTCCTGTTTTGCTTTCAGAAGCAGCATTTTGTAAAATTGTTAATCACAAAATCACAGATTTGAC
>NC_056739.1:826039911-826049911 GCF_019279795.1 Protopterus annectens
GATGTTTTACATATTTGATTGTTTAATAAATTAATTAAGATATTAATTGTCAAAGTGAGTATATACGTATCATGCTTACATTCAATTAACTGTGATCCTTGAAGGCGACTTGCTGAGGTACCAGATCGCTGGAATAAAGAAAGATACTGGTGAAGTGCTGGCAGTTTGTGTGTTTTTCATTAAGCTCTTGTTGTGAGGTAATATGATTTCATTGTCTATGAACTTCATTCAAACCAAATACAAAACTTCCAGGAACCACTAGTAAAGCAGTCTATCATTTCTTATGCATTTGCAGTCACTATGGTCAATTGCTTCAATCAAAAAAATAAGAAGATTATGGCAAATGGGGAAATGAATGAATTAGTAATTTTGTAAATCACTAGGCACACTTTTTCTGGTGCAGTTTATCTGACCTATACAGCAAGAAAAAGTGTTCTCATCTTCAGTTGTAAAGAAAATAGAGTGTAACTCATGAGAAAAGTCATGGTAGTTATTAGTATATGAAGGTAAAGGAGCCAAAAATACCATGACTAGTTATCATGATATGGCATTAAAGGGCAAAGAAAATACTCCACTCAGTTATCAGGACATGACAGTAAAGGGGCAAAGAAAATATGACACCTTCATATCAGGATATGACATTATTGTGGCTTTTCTCATTAGGGGTCACCACAGCGGAACAATGGTCGCAGAACAAATGGCAGTGGAGTTTTATGGTGTTGTGTTGCCAGCCCGGCACTCAACCTTCCACAAAAGGTGCACACATGCATACACTCACACCTAGGGCCAATTTAGAGTGTCCAGTCCACCTGCAGCATGCAAATGAAAAACTGCGCCAAGCTGACACACCAAGTATTTATTATAGAAGTAAAAAATACAAAAAAGGTGAGCGCTTTCACGACAGAACTTGTCGCTTCATCAGACACATGAATAAAAATAAAGCCAACATTTATAGTGTAGCTAATGGTCAGCTGACAATTAAGGTCACATGTTTGTTAAAACCCAACACAGACTCTATTAAAAACAGAGTAAAACAAGTGTAAAGAATACATATATAAAAATAATTAGCTTTAACATCAGTTGTTAAAAATACTGATAAAAATGCCCAATATACTATTCATAAAAATACAGTGTATATAAAAAAATATATATCTGCATATAAACACATATAAGTTACATCTAGTCCCTATGTAAAGGATTAGATAAATATATATATATATATATATATATATATATATATATATATATATATATATATATATACACACACACACACACACACACACACACACACACACACACACACACACACACACACACACACACACACACACACACACACACACAAAACAGCTATAACTATTAGTATTTCAAACGACAAGACTTCAAAAAAGGTTTCAGAGAAGAAATATCATTCAGTTCAGGATATGTCTCAGCATTTAACGAGAGAATCCATTTCTGCTCAATTCACTCCATTAAATTTTCTATATCACCACCTCTTATATTATGATGAACTACCTGAATGGTAAAAAATCTAAAGGTGTCTGTAAGGTCGTTCTCGTTATCATGGTTAAAGCATTGGTTTCCTTACCACTATTTATATCTTGAATATGCTCAAGGATCCAATCCTTGAACATTCTATTCGTCTTTCCTACATAGTACCCGTGACATTTCTGGCAAAAAGAAAAATAAACAATGTTTTCAGTTCTGCAGTCAACATAATTATAACTTGCAATAGTAAATTTACGTATAGAATGTGTAAATGTCCTATTACTATACAAATATTTACATGCAGAACACCGTATACATGGAAATGTGCCTAGGCGTACTGATTGAGTAGGTCTATGTAGGTCCATTTTATCACATAGATGTTGCTTCAAGGACTTATTATTTCTAAAGGAAAATGATGTAATGTTTCCAATTTTGTCCAAAAGCCCTGGTACTTCATACAAAATATGCCAATTACTCTTAATGATTCTGGTATATTCATTAACGTCACTTGAGTATTGGAATACAACCCTAAATCCTTTATTATCTAGAGTGCGACCATCACCATAGTCCTTCTGTGTCCCATTTGTTAAATAAGGTTTACATCTATTTCCTCTTTGTTGCCAAGCTTGTTCTATGGTAGAGATAATCTCCTGTTCAGAATAACCTCTCTCTAGGAAGTCACATTTCAAACTGTCTAGGGCTACTTGTACTTCATTATCCCTATTGTGTAACCGCAGCACCCTGTAGATCTGGCCTTTAAGTACATTTCTTGAAATGTGTCTAGGGTGCATGCTAGTTTTGTGTAGGAGAGCAGTCCTTCTAGTGGATTTTCTATAGATGCTAATATTAATCTCGTTCAAATCAGATTTCTTGACTTTCACATCCAGGAAATCAATATCACTATTAGAGTGCTGGTATGTAAACCTCAGGAACTGGGTTTGGGTATGTAAGTAATTGACAAAATCAATAAGTTCATTCACATTCCCTTTCCGTAACATAAAAATCTACAAAGCACACATACCATAGAATATTATGTAGGAATGGGTTAGTCTCAGAAAGTATTGTCTGTTGTTCCCAACTCACTAAAGCTAGGTTGGCGTAGCTATAGACGCAGACAGTGCCCATGGCCACGCCAACCTTCTGAAGATAAAACTCATTCTCAAACACAAAAATATTGTTTTCTAGTATAATTTCAAGAAGATTACAAATGAGTTGTATCTGCTCATTCTGATAACATCTATTTAGCGTAAGGAATTCCCTAACTTTCTCTATTCCCCATTCATTGGGTATGCATGTGAATAGTGACTCTATATCCATAGTAACAAAACAATAATCTTCTTCTATAGTGGTAATTCTATGATGCAATCTTTCTAAAAATATTCTAGAATCTCGTAGTATAGTGTAACAGCCTTCTAGCTGACAGTGTAAACTGTCTTCCACATATCTAGAAAGAGGTTCTGTACACCAGCCTGCTCCTGACACAATGGGCCTCATGGGAGGTGTTTCAATATTTTTATGAATCTTAGGTAGGCCATATATTCTAGGGATAACTGGATGGTCAATGCTAAAAAACTTAAAAAGTTGCTCATTAATCAAATTAGTCATTAGTAGATCGAAAATCACAAATGATACCTTTTCCATGACACCATTCACAATTGTTTTAGTAATGCATTGATACGTATGTGTGTCCTATAACAAAAGTCTCATCTGTTGTAAGTATAGTTCTTTATCAAGTAAAACTATCCCTCCACCTTTATCAGCCTGCTGAACTTCAGTAGAGTGCATACTCTTTAATTCTTGTAAAGCTCTATTTTCACAGACAGATAAGTTACACAAACTCTTTTTCGTTCCTTGTTCTTGCAAGTTTCTAAAACCAGTCTCACATACATGCATGCCTTTCGAATGTGGGGAGAAACTGGAGGAAACCCACACGACTGCAGGGGGGATATGCAATCTACACACAGAAGGCATTCCAAGCCACAAATGGAACCGGAGAACCTCTTGCTGTGAGGCAGCAATGCTAACTACTTTAAGATTGCAGCCGCCCTATCAGGATATGACATTAAAGGGGCAAAAAAAAATACCACACCTACTTATCAGGATATGAGATTAAAGGGGCAAAGAGATGACCTTAAAACAAATAAACAAAAAATACACACACAGGTCTATTTTGCTGGAGTTATCAAATCCATTTTTCTGAATACTGCTACTGTGCAGATTTTCAGTCTCAGGCTATATCCACTGGCATAAAGCTCAACTACATTTTGTGATATTTCTGAATGAAGAAAGCATATAGGAGACATTTATTAATGATTAAATGTTGGTGCACTTGGAGTATATGTATAGACTCACTTCTTGTGTAAAAAGAAAATTTGGAATATATATATATATATATATATATATATATATATATATATATATATATATAGTTTTACACACAAACACACGCATACAGATACATACATACATACATACATATATGTATGTATGTATATATACATATATATATATATATATATATATATAGCATCATATTACTATAGTATTTACTGTATTACAGGCAGAATAACTGAAACTTTCAATAAGTGTTGCTAGCTTTGGCATTAACATGTATAGGTTCATAGGTTCATAGATTAGTACTAGACTTACTGCCCTTGTGGGCCATTTTAAGCCTAGCCAACTACCCTCTGTGAGTATCAAACCCTGTACCTTGTGTCTATAAGACAAACATCTTAACCATTATGCCAACTTTCCAACCATCAGCAGTGTAAGATCAGAAGTTTTTTGAATTTCTAAGAAAGTTTAAATTAATAATTAAAGAAAGTTTAGATGTTTAATAATTAAAGAAGGTAGAAAGGTCAGAACCTGTGGCATTTATTCCAAGAATGAGTGTGAAGATAGGTGAAGACTGCCAGCCTAGCCAGATAGATCTGTGTAGATAATTCTGTCAATTGTAAATATTAACATAAGCCACAGGCTTGTTCTCTTAAATGTGAAAAGATTGCATTGAATATTGAACTGCAAAAATGTAACAACAGTGCACTCTGCTGTAAGAAAGCTAAGTCAGACATTTTATGACTGTCTTTGATGTCAAAATTCGGAGCCGATATGTCTGGATGAAGGAATTCTGCCTATTGTTTTGAGGCCAAAGTTAATGGCTAGAATTTGCATGTATAATTTCTTTTATTGCTCTGGTTCCTGACCAGCTACAAGATCAAAGGGGCTATTAACCTCTGAGAGTCTGTTAGCCTGGGAACCAGAAAGAAATGATGTAATCTGAAATGAATCAGTGGCACTGTGTTATCAATTTTAAGGAGAGAAAGAATGAGAGCATTAGAGCATTTGTCTTGAGAACATCCAACTCACCAGATCTCTGCCTGTGTCTAGATGTAAGTAGTATTTTAATACTGTATTTTCTCTTAGATATGGCTAGGAAATAGGAAGATTAGACTAGTTTGTTTTTCTGTGATGTCAGAACTTTTGCTACTGTATTATTTTAAGTATTTCTCTGTGATCTCTGAACTCTTGACTAGCACTGTGTAGTAAGTATTGTCTTGTGTTTTTATTATTTATTATTAAATATTTTTAAACCTTTCAACTGTGGCTGTTTTGTGTAGAGATAATTTAAGCTCTAAGAGGACATTGCATGGATATAGTGATACTGTACCAAATCACTCCAAATAAGTCTTGACTGGTTGCACTTACCATTTGGATAATAATATTGCACAGTAACAATTGGACACCCTTCATAAGGCCCTTTGAGTAGCTGATAAATATTAGCTGACTGGTGGCAGTGATTTCTACCATATAGTCTGGGTAAAATGGGCACAGCTGGAGAACCTGTACCAGCCTTCCCGAGGAGTGTCTGTGTGGTTGTATGAAACTCTTATCTGAAAGTGTGTGTGTGTGTGTATGTGTGTGTGTGTGTGTGTGTGTGTGTGTGTGTGTGTGTGTGTGTGTGTGTGTGTGTGTGTCAGCTACTTGGGCAGGGACACAAAGTACTGGTTGGGTAGAGAGGGTGCTGGAGATTTTATCTTGCCCACTAGGCTGAGATCTGTACCCTATATCTGTGCCACTTGGGAGTCTTATTGGGGACCTGAAGAGAAAGGGTGAAACCAGCCCCAGACTGACTGTGATCTCTGTGTGCTCTTAAGGGAAAATGTACTTTACTGTGTGTGTATTTATTATCCTTTCCCTACATGGATGCCCCTCACTGGTGTTAGTGGTGAGGATTGAGGCTCCTTGATTGCTGGTCTAATGCACGGGCATCACAATGAGAAACTATTTTTATGCAGTCTCTAGTCAGGTAACATTAAATTCTTGTAGCCAGCAAGGGAAACAACAAGAAACCAGAATAAGTGATGATGTGGGAGATGTTCCTTCTGAATAAGTCTTTTGATAAAAGCATTAATAAAGATTTCATATGCTTATTCTGGTTTCTTGTTGGCTCCCTTGCTGGTTACTGGTCCATATGAGTTTTTTTTCTTGAGTTGGTCTTATTTACCTAATTTCTGGTGTTTTTAGTGGAAAATTAAATTCTTATCTGTTGAATAATGTCCCACTGTATGTATAGTATCTCTCTCTCTCTCTCTCTCCATATATATATATATATATATATATATATATATATATATATCTCAGATGGTCATATATGCTTGTGTGTCATGGATGTACCCTTGCAATCTTTGCAAAACAAGTAATTGGCAGTATCAGCTTTCCCGCTGAGTGTAGTTAATCAGATAACCCTACTGCAAAAAAAAAACAGTTAAGAGGTTAGAATGTTGGCATTTTGAGTTTTGGGGATTAAGTTTGATAATTATCATCATCCAGGGTTTTGGTGTTGAATGATATGTTGCGAAAGCAATTAGTTACCATTTATATAACTATTACTGATGAAGACAGCACAAAAATGGCCTATGCTTGTAAAAGTATTTCACAGTTTACCAAATGAAAGACTCAGAGGAAGAAAACTGGTATTGTAAAATTATTGGTGGCGCACTTCTCCCCAGGACTTTGCTGAAAAGTTTTTTTTGCAATGTTGGACATTCCCGGTCAACATATGGAATTAAATAAATAAATGAATGAAAAAATGAGTAAATAAATAAATGTGTCAAGTGAATAGATATCTAATATTTGGAATCAACTATCTGTCAAAAGATCAATGTAGTGCAAAGGAGACTATTAAAAAGGAATGCCTGGATAGAGATGTCCATTTGCACACTCTAGTTTACTTCAGAAAACTTCTTACTCTTCAGAAAATAAAACATTAGACTTCTGATTCTTACTAGTCTGTGAAAATTACTTTGCAGAAAGATTTGTATACATATTTAAGAAAGCTATTAAAGTCATGAGCTCTTAGGAAAAAAAATGCACCAGTATAGATAAGTTTTCTTTCTGCTTAACAAAACACAGATTGTGCAGATCTTAAACTGTGTTTGCATGGGTATCTCTGCAGTGTTGAATGTGTTGCTGAACATTTATTACTTTGTGGATTCCTTGTACCCTTTTGCAGGTATTAAAATGTACATCAGGGTAGGATCTGAGGATGAACAGACATAGATCACCTCTCAGCAACCTGTAGGAGACCATGTATACAGATATGCCCCTAAGGCAGTCTACATAGGGCAATGTGTTTATACCTTGGATTCTTTTGGTGAGGAACCTTTGTGGGTGTTTCATCTATTGCACATGTTTGGTCAGGTAGATGCTGAGGGCAGGGGGGGCATTATACTAAATGATAGGTCAGATAAGGGCTGAATAAAGTGGCACTATGACTTTCTTGGACCTGAATACCATGCCTTATAAGTTAAGTGACACAGAATGATTTTCTTACTACTTTAACCATGTGCATATCTGAGTAATGCTTTATAAGAAGTAACAACAGCATTTGCCTTTACTCTGATTCTGATTCTGAGTGTCATTTGTAAAGCAAAACAGTACGATTTGTGTAATGCAAGATTAGAGAGGTAGGCATGTCTGTGTAAAGAAAATTACAGTAAAAATGAATTTTGTTCTGCTTTGTTTCATTATTATGGTAACTACATTTGTTATGCCATAAAACGATTCAACAATGTTTCAAAAAATAATAGCATTTTGCTGTATGAGATTGCACTCTATGAAAATAATAGCCATAACAACACAATAAAAATACCTTAATAGCAGCGGAATACTTCAAGGATGAAGATGAGAAGCAACTGATAAATATATATTCAGTGAACAGCTGCCCATTAATAAAAAAAATGGTTGGTTTAATTACAAAAATAAATTACCAGTCTCAGTTAGATGGTGTTTAATTTCAGGAGGACCATACTAAATGTGTTGGGTTGTGAAAATGATGAAAACTGATTAAAACAACATCTTTGAGATTGAATTATAAATTATCTATCAGAGTCTTCAGGAGCTCGAATGAGGAAAATATAGGAAGGTACTACCATTCATGTAGCAAGAGCAATTGACAATAATTCTGAATGTATAGCAAACAGAAGTGTGGTCCAAAATAAATCATACAACCACACAAACTCATAAAGCTTGGCAGGTTCTGACAGTTGCCTAATTTCATTAAATCAGAACTCTGTATCTTAGTTTTTGGCATCATATTACTCTGTAGATAGTTGTTAGACCAGTTGTCATTTATCAGTAATGAAAAACTACCAAAGTTCTTCTGTTATGGCAGTGTGTGAGAATGAAAGTGCTAGAAACAGATGATGGGGGTTTCATTTTTGTTATTTACTGGCCCACCTTCCCTTTTGTGTTTATGCTTTTTATATGTTATGGTTTTCTTCACTCTATATTTCTTCTTACATTAAATTATGCTTTCAGAATTAATACTCTGTTCTTTTTTTAATCCTGTTTGTTATACTTTGAACTGCCATGTGTGTCACGCTTAAATTCCAGATGCTATTGTCATACTTGCAAAAGACTTATATTCTATCCACTAATCTTCCAAAAATGTGAAAGAAATGTGATTCATAAAAACAAAATGACAACATTCATTAATTTTCATTATCAGTATAATCCTATTCAGAGTCAAGGAGGCCAGTTTGTATCCTGGCAAACAACAGACAGACTTGTAACCAGTTGTGGATTAACTGACAATCCATTTTATGGTGCTCACACATTAACACAAACATTTCAAACATCTGTTGCATGGTGCACACACATACAATTTCACATATAGCTATAGGCAGTCTGAAGCATCTCCATGCCAGATACCTGCATACATTAGTGATGTGTGTTGAAACCAGAGACCACACACACACACACACACACACACACACACACACACACACACACACACACACACACACACACACACACACACACACACACACACACACATATACAGCTTGTGTGGCTACACAAATGCAGCACAGAAGGAACTACAGTCTGGAATCAAAGCAGAACATCAATCACTGTGAGGGGGCAGCAGTTAGTAATAAATACAAGAAGCATTGATCATATTAGGTTATTGACCATATAGCTCATTAGTATCTGAGCATTAAGATACCATTTCATCAGTACCTTAACATGAAGTATCCACCGTCTGATTTCATCCCCTTTCAGTCAAGGTTTGATGGACTAGACTAGGGATGAATTTACGGTTTCCCATCTTTTCATCCAGGTTGAATTTGAAGAGAGCTGAGGAGCATGGGATTAACAGACAGTCTATTTTGTAGAAGTGGGATTCCTTGAGAGAAGTATCTATCTTACCAGCAGGTACTATTGATACTATGGGGAAAGATTACTAAAACCTTACTGAGCAGTCTGGTAGTCAGGAGAGATTTTGATAGTTCTGAGCTTGCAATCATCCACAGACTTGGTCAGATACAGGCTGTATTTACTGGTTTTAACATCAGAAAAGTAAATACCAAAGTGAAGTGGTCCTGTCAGTGGTCACTGCAGGATGCAACCAATAACAACCCTTTTTGATGACCATTTGCCCCTTACTCTAGCAGACTGAGTTCTGTTAGTCATCTAGATTGCTATACAGTTGACTATATCATGGTTCACATTCAGCTTGTCAACAGTGTCCAGTGTCAGACGGTGTCAAAGGTCGCAGAAAGGAGTATAAGTTGTATGCACTGATTTTCCTACTTCTAATGCAATGATAACTTGATCAAAGATATCAGCTAAGTTTAACATTTAGGAACTGCTTTTAACAAACTCAAACTGGTTTGGATGAAAGGATTTGAGATGGACAATGTCTTTGTTTATGTATTTTTCTTAGCATCTACGTCAAGTAGGTTGATAGTATCCTCTTTGACTTTACTTGCTTTTTAAAATGCAATCTTCCTGTGTTATAGCTAACCATAATCTTCTGTCTCCTAAGTGTCACACATTATTAGATGCATCATTCATTTTACATTTTAAAAATCCTCTGTACTACTGAGAAGTGTCAGTTTACACACCGTCAAAAGAAATTTAGCAGCATTCAGTATAACACTGTGTACTGTTCTGTACTGTGCAAATATTAAAAGCATTGCAGCACCTCATATAAATGCATTTTGCA
>NC_056739.1:826052411-826097411 GCF_019279795.1 Protopterus annectens
ATATATATATATATATATAGGTTCATAGGTTCATAGGTTTATACTAGGCTATCTGCCCTAAGGCATTTATAAGCCTAGCCCAAATTTTTGTGGCTTACGCCACCCCTTATATGAAAAAATACTGTGCCCATTAGTTTGTTGTGCCTCTGTCCAGCAGTGACACAGAGATGATTCCGGGGTAAACCTCGATCTCCCATCCACAGGTCAAGATTTCTCTTGAACAGAGCCAGCGAGGTGCTCTGCCTCACATGGACCGGGATTTTATTCCACAGCATAGGAGTCTCTGAGTGATAAATCTATCCCTCCAGCACGCCCTATTTATATCTGTGCTAAGGTTTAAGTCACTTGCTCTAGTGGTTTTGGTAGATTTGGATTTTTTGAGGTGGAGCATGTCCATTAATTCCGGGTTGGACATGGCCTTGTATGTCAGGCACATGTCACCTCTGAGCAGACGGTATGCGACTGAATAGAGCTGGAGTTTCTTCAATCTGGCAGCATATGACAGATTTTGGAGTCCCTTTATCCTTTTGGTGAGGAACTTTTGGGGTCTCTCCAATTGCTGCAGATTTCGGGTGAGATACATCCCGAATGGGGCATTGTACTCGATCATTGGTCTGATAAGTGAAGAGTACAGGGGAACAATGACCTCACTAGATCTGGATGTGAATCCCTTCATGATCAGGTGGGCAATGTAGAAGGTCTTTCTAACTACTTTAGCAACATGAGTGTCAAAAGAAAGGCCACTGTCAACCTGGGTCCCCAGGTCCCTGATAACCTCTTCTGTGCTTAGTGGATTGCCACCTATATGGTAGCTTGGGGTTACCTTGTTTTTCCTGAAGGGTATGACTATACATTTTTTGGTGTTTAACTTCAGGCCATGGCTCTGGCACCAGCTATCTGTTTCCGTGAGTCCCTTCTGAAGGATATCTGTGTCCGATGCACTTTCCACTATGGCGCCCAGTTTGCAGTCGTCTGCAAACTTTGTCAGCCAAAGTCCTCCCATGTTGGCCTGTACTTCTGAGAAGTAGATGCCGAACAATAGGGCGCCAAGGACCAAGCCCTGTGGGACACCACTTGTGACCGGCTTGGAGTCTGACATAGCGCCAGCAACTCTAACCCTGTGGGTTCTGTCCTTAAGCCAGTTTGCAACCCATCTTGTGACATATGGGTTTACATTTAAGCTGGTAAGTTTTTCTACAATACCCGAGTGGGGTATTGTGTTGAAAGCCTTTGCAAGGTCAAGGTAGGCTGTATGGACTGCCTTTCCCTCATCAATGGCCTTGGTGACTGTTTCGAAGAAGTCCACCAAGTTCAAAAGGCATGATCTTCCCTTGACGAAGCCAAACTGGGTCGGGTCCAATGTCTGCAAGTCCCCTATATTTTTGTTTATGAGCTCCATTATGATCCTCTCCATAGCTTTGCAGACTAGACTTGTTAACCTTATGGGGCGGTAATTACCAGGGTCTGTAGAGGCACCGCCTTTGTGGAGTGGGACCACAGTTGCCGTACGCCACTCCTTGGGCACGTATCCTGTGGTAAGGCTGAGATTAAACAGCTGCCTTATGTGCGGGTTTAATTCCTCATTTAGCTCGTGTAGCACACAGCCGGGGACACCATCCGGTCCCATTGATGCTGTGTTTTTAGCTTTAGAGAGAGCAGCTTTCACCTGCACATTTGAGATGTCTGGAAGGCTACACTCCGCTGGGATAGTTATCTCTCCTTTAGGGGGGGAGAGGCGGGTGAAGTTTGCACTGAACCTGTCTGCCAGTATGTTGGCAATGTCTGTGGGTTCAGTGATTTTTGTATCATTTTGGACTAATTCTGAGCATATCTGGGAGTTTCCACCCAGGTTCCTAACATAGCTGAAAAAGGCCTTATGATTGTCCTTTGAATCCATGGCAATTTTTCTCTCAAAATTGGCCTTAGTTGATTTTATGAGTGCTCGTATTTTTTTACTAATAATGATCAGGGGTGACTTCCTTTTATGGATTTTGTTCTATCATGTAATAGCTTTCTCCTCTTATTGTAAAGTTTGTTAATAGTTGGGGTCCACCAGACTGGATGTTTGCCCTTTGTGGAAAGAGTCTTGGTTTTATTTGGGATTGCCTGATCCATGCAGTCCTGGAGGTGTTCATAGAAGGCATTTGTAAGGGCTTCCGCAGCTTGGGTTGTGGTTTCCACTGGCTCAGGGGCCTTGAAGGATACCACACCAGTCTTGAGTAGTGTGAAGTTTGCTTTAGAGAAGTTCTTCACTGTGGTCTTTTTTGTTTGGGGTGGGGGCGGGATGTGGATTTCCAGTGAGATTAGTTTATGATCAGATCTCACCAATGAGGGATATACTTCCAGTGTGGAGCATTTTGTCCCCATGTTTGTGATAATGAGATCTAGTATATTTTCTCCTCTCGTGGGAACAGTGACTAGCTGTTCCATGGCATTTGAATTTATGAACTCCAGGAACCATTGGGCTAGAAAGTTAGGGCTTGAGTAATGTTCCCAGTCTATATTCGGGTAGTTGAAGTCACCCAATATGATGGTGTTTGGAGATACATTTATACCCTCCAGTGTCTTCAGGAAGGCTGTGTGGGGTTCCTGAGTTTGAGAGGGTGGCCTGTAGCATGCTACAATTTGTAGAGCAGTTTTGCCTATGGTTAGTTGCACCTGGATGGTTTTCGAAGCTTCGTGCGTTGCCACCAACCTGGAGGTGTGGGTATCCTTTATGAATATGGATACACCCCCTCCTTTGTGGTGTGGTCCGGGTTTTGGGGCCGAACGCATGATATGAGGTAAAACCTAATAGTGCCGGGGTGCTCTCAGCAGCCTTGAACCAGGTTTCAGTTACAGCACAGACATTGATGTTCTCCATACTGAGAAGGGCCTCGAGCGCGTGCATTTTGAGATTTAGACTTCTGGCATTGAGCAGCATTACCCTCAGTTTCTTCCCATTTTGTTTTCTAGGGTGGTAGGTTTAGAATTTGAGCCTTGCCTAAAAGGCACTATGAGGGTGGCAAGAGCCTTAGCCAATATCCGAATCCCAGGGTGACAGGTGCAAGCCGTCCCTTGCGAAGCAGCGTGGCTTGTCAAGCATGTCATCCCAGGCAGACAGACACTGGATCCCCTTTGAATGACACCAGACATTAAGCCAATTGTTAAAGCTGATCATCTTGTCTCTATATTGTGGCATCATTCTTGGTGAAGGAAGGATACTGCTCAGGGTCAGGGTCATACCTGCCTGGGCTACATAATCAGAGAGCTCCTCTATGTCTCTTTTCATGTAGTCCAGGGAGGTACATCTCAGGTCGTTCACACCAGCATGGACAATGACTGTGTCATATTTGTACTTATATATATAGTGTTTATAATATATATTTTATACTGTATCACACTGTTGAATAAGTGCTTCTTATTAGTGTTTTTTCTGCCAAACCTGTAATTTTTATCCAGCAGCTTGGACTGTAGCATGACTAATTTGTATCTACTGCTATTTACTACCACCTCTTGTATCTACTCTCCCAATAATTTCTACCCCTCAACCTCATTATACCCCTTGTCTTTTTCACTACTTTATGTACGCTAATTGACTATCCTCCTCCTCTGACTCTTCGACTACTTTTTGGCTATCCCCCTGTACTCATTATTCACTATTCTTAAGTAACTTAACCCACTGTGTCTTTCTCTTCTTTTTTTTTTACAGTAATCCACCCCGAGTGCTCCCTCCCTGCCTATATACTCAAAAGGAATACCTCCTGCTTAAACCTAGATGAACTCCCAGAATTTGCCTGTTAGCCTGGGTCTCCTACTAAGCAACCTACTGTGAGGACTCCCAAAAACAAACTGTTTGTGAATGTATGCAGCCAAAGAAACTACCTCTAAACGTATTATTTAAGCTACATTTAACACCCATTTATTGTGCTTGTCTGCCCTCCCATGTGTGCGTTCTTTAAGCAGCCTACTGCAGACCATTTGCTACTTCCCCCCCTCCAATCACTAAATCCTGCAAACCACTCAGTTCAAATTAAGACCAATATATCTCTTCTGCCTACTATTCTTTTTATTTCACTTTTTACCACTAGGTGGCAACACCTGCACACAAAATAACTAGAATGATAACAGTTCTTCTGTGGCTTCAGTACCTAAAGCTGGCTATACTTTTCATTTTTAAAATATACTCCCTACCTCCTTTAACTTCTATATATCCACTCCCTCCTTGCTATATCGCAAACTCTCTTTTTTTCACTTTGTTATCCTTGTCTTTTTTTCCTTATAGTATTCATTATTTACCCACTTACCTTCGTTATTGGATAACTTTTGCTGATACTTTTATTTCTGCTGCACTGTCTTCACTTGCTCTAACCTGCTCCCCTTCCCTAGCCCCACCCTCAGTACAGTTAACCTTATACTTCTGTAATCACACCCCTTCACCCAACCACTGACTCCTGCTCATTAGGTACCCCACCTCTACTTCCTACTACTCCTTAAAGCTACTTTACACCTTACATGACCTCTCTCTACCTTTTCCACTCCAAATATACCTATTAATAACTTATAAACTGCTATTCCATCTTTCTCTCCTACTGGTCTATATCAGAACATCGAAGTATTAAAACTTTGAATGTTCTGATATCGAACACTATTCAGTGAAAGCTAAGAATAGCGAAGCTGCGGAACAGCAAATTCTTTCCTCAGGAAAGAATTCAGTTGGCCGTTTCTGTGGCTTCACTATTCTTAGCGCTGTGGTGGAAAGTTACGGGTTGGGATCAGGTAAGTGTGCCATTGTTTCTACGTTAGGGTTAGGGGTGGGTTAAGTGAGTTTGGATTAGGGTGCGGTTTAGGCATGTGTGCGATAGTGACAGACTTTAGGGTTGGGGTGGTTTAAGTGAGTTAGGGTTAGGGCGCGGGTTAGGTGAGTATGCGATAGTGACGGACCTTAGGGTTAGGGTTTGAGTTAAGGTAAGTGGGTAGATAGTAGTGTATGTTTAGTTTAGTGTAGCATTAGATGTAGGAATTTAAGTGTATGTGTGTGGTTGCTGTTTGTTTCATGTGCTTGTGTTGTGTGTATGTGTTTCGGAGAAGCAACATTTTTTTCCATGGGAAAAAATTCACTGTTCTGAATGTTCGATATTTTCATGTTTACATGTTTTGGGGCCGATGAAATAGCGTTTGCTATTTTCATCTTTCGATAATGTGATATAAACGCTCTCCTACCACTACCTATACTATATCTTACAGCATACTCTCTCCCTCAATCTACTCTATCTCTTATCCTTCTCCTCCTAATGGCCCAAATGCATAAGACTAGTTACACAAACCTACTACTCATAGCAACTATTCTAGCTTCACTATCTATTCCCTACACTCTAACCATCTAGGAACATTTTTCACTTAGTGAACTTCACCATACCCACCAGCAAACACAATCAGTTTCTCAAGTAAACTCCTTCAACCCCATAAACATAACTTCCGCTTCCATCTATATACTTCCAAAGTATCATAGATCCACCCATATTATCTATTTCCAAAACAAGAAAACCCTAAATAACTATTATAAAATCATAAAGATGATACAAAGACTTCAACAACACCCCCTATTAGATGGTGACATTCAGCAAAACCCTGGCCCTATTAATAAAATTACCAAGGAACCACAGAACCAAACTTCCAATGCCCATACCCCAAAGAGACCCTCTAACTCTCTCCTGATAGCCCATCTCAACATCCGTAGTATAAGCAATAAAATAACCCACCTTCATGCACTCTTAAAAGTACACTCATTTGACATCCTCTGTATTACAGAAACTTGGCTAAAGCCTACTATTCAGGACCAGGAAATTACCCCTCCTGGATATAACATTCTGAGATGTGATCAGAAGGCCAAAAAGGGTGGGGGAGTAGCCATTCTCTATAAATCTGAATTTCAAGTTACAACCTTCAATGCGTACCTACCCTCAAATACCAATGCTGAAATCCTTACTGTCAAACTTCAAATCAACAACTGTAAATCTATCTACATAATTTGCTCCTATCTGCCCCCTGGAAATAATATTAATACTCTTGAAAATATCCTCAGTTGCCTCTCCACTCACCTACCTCAGGAAACCATAGTGCTAGCTGACTTTAATATAGACTGGGCTACCTACAGTTCCTCTAATCCTACCACCCACATAAATCTCTATGTTTTTCCCAAATTATAACCACCCTTACTAGAATCCATAAATCAGGCAGTAAAGAAAGCACCCTATACTGGATCCTTATAAACAGTCATCCCGATACATACAAACCAGGTATCCTTCCAGACGACACTAGTGACCGCTGTCTAACCTATATAATTAAACAAAAAATCCATAGCCCCATTCCAAATACTTTCAAAACCTCACGCTCAAAAAACCACTTTCATCCAGAAAACTTCCAAAATGAACTTAAGGCATGTGACTATATCATCTTTAACTGGATGAAGCGGTATCGTACTTCAATACAAAATTCCTACAAATCCTTGATTTCCATGCCCCCTCGCGCTCTACCCGAATAAGGACCAAAATTGCTCCGTGGCTCACTAAAGAAACTAGACAAAATATCCCCCTACGTAATAGAATATAGGCCAAATGGAAAGCTTCTAAAAACCCAGCAGACCATCTTTAAGCAGTTAAGAAACACTACTAAAAAAGAAATTCTGCTCGACAAAAACAACGTTTACCTTCACCTACAACAAACCCACCAGCATAAACCACAAAAGTTCTTGTCAGGCATTAACAGAGTGCTTCAGCCAGGGCACTCCAAAACTCCCACCCCATCAGGTATTACCCAGGATACCTCTAAGCAAATTGCTGATGCCTTTAACCACTGAATCTTTAATCACTGAAGCTATTCAAACTCTAGCAAATACACTACCCCTGTTAGCACTAACCTGTCAGTCAGTAATAGCCCAGCTCCTTCTTTTCATCTACAGCCAGTACCAACATCCCTCATTTGCTCCCTCCTTCAAAAACTCAAACAATGCACCCCTTCAGCTGACCATCTACCAGCCAAATTACTACAAATAGCATCTAAACCCATTGCCTATCCTATATCCATCCTTATAAATAGGACAATTACATAAGGAACAATCCCCTCCATCTGGAAAGTCTCACACATCATCCCTCTGCATAAGGGTGGTTCTTCTACTGAGATTTCTAACTTTTGACCAATAGCCTTACTCTTTCCAAAAGCAAAAATAATGGAAAAATGTATCCACTGACAGCTACTCATCCACCTTCTCTCTAATAATTTACTTGCTAACTGTCAGCATGGCTTTAGGCCTTACCATAGTACAACCACTGCCTTGCTATCCTTTTCTGACTGTATAAACAAACATCGCAATAATAACTCTCTTTCCTCTGCACTATTTATTGACCTGTCGAAAGCCTTTGACATGATTAAGCATCACCTACTTATTGATATACTAAAAGCCCTATCTCTTGACTCACAGGGAATACTATGGTTTAAATCCTGTTTAGATAACAGACATCAAGCTGTTTTCTGGGATAATAAATTATCTACATCCCTCCCTGTTAACATTGGAGTACCCAAAGGCTCTATATCAGGCCCTCTTCTCTTTTCAGTCTTTATTAATGATCTTAACTCTAAAATTCCACAAGCCACCTGCATACAATATGCAGATGATTCAACTTTAATATGTTCTGCTAATTCAGTTTCCTCACTCCAGACCATCACCCAAACAGTATTCCATATTGTTGAAAATTGGTTTATGCAACATTGCTCCTCCTGAACCCCACCCCCAAAAACAAAATTATTGCTTTTTGCTCCGAACCAAAAGTCTCCACAATGTCACTTCACAGTAACCTGTAACAATGGAACTACCATATCCCCAGACACTACAACCCGACTCTTAGGAATTACAATATACCACAGCCTTAGCTATGATGGTCATATTAATACTACTATAAAATCAGTCAACAGAAAACTAGGCTCCTTTTAGAGAATCAAACCCTTCCTCACACCATTAGCTAGAACTACCATTGCCCGGACCCACCTTATCTCTACCCTGTTTTATGCCTCTGCCATTTATACTGACCTATCTAAAAACAACCTGAGTAAACTTGCAACCAGCTACAATAACATTGTCAGATATGACACTGCGTCCCCGTTTAGAACCCGTCACTGTCACAACCTTAAACAGCTGGGATGGTTAGAACTGCAGAACCAACTACTTTGTCAACAACTTACTATCACCCAAAAGATTCTCTACCACCCTAAGAATACTCCAGTGCTCACTAGTCTGATTACCCCATACAAAAATCGGGCAACATTACGCTCAGCTAATAAGCTTCTAGTCTCCACTACTAAATCTAACAACAAGGCCGGGGACTCACTATTCCCTAACACAGCGGGAGAGACCTAGAACCAGCTTCCTAAGGACTCTCATCACTTTCTTCAACATTACTCTTCAAAAAATATCTTAAAGAATATCTCAAAACATGCTGGCTATGTCCCTGCTCTAACCCTGACTAACATCTTATTCCCTATCTCCCACTCCCTTTACTTATCTGTTCTGTTGTTCTATGATGCCTGTCTGTTGTAACTAGAATGCTAACCACTATCTAGTATTAAAGGAGACTTCCTCTCAGCACTGTTCAAGACTTACTCTAAAAGTACTCACCCTCTACTGTACTGTAAGTAAGCATAAGTTTGTATGCCTGTAACCAGGCCTCTCATTTAAAATAACAATTCTTTGTTTTTTTTTTTTTTGTATTATATGTTAGCTACAGTTTTTCTAGGTGACTCTGTACACATTTTTTTGTCTGATCTAAAATAATTTAATGTAACTTCCTTCTATTGCATATATTGTATGTTATGATAATATTGCCTATATTGGAACTTTTCTCCCTGGGCCTCTACTGAAAATGGACATATATCCAGTTAGACTAGCCCGGTCAACAAATGTAAAATAAAATAAATTAAAAAATAAATAAATAAATAAATAAATAAATAAATAAATAAATAAATAATATCTATATATATATATCTATATATATATATATATATATATATATATATATATATATATATATATATATATATATATATATATATATATATATATATATATGGGATCTAGTCGCTATATCGAAAGTATGTTAAATCGAAATGTACTAAAGCAAATTCACTTTTGCGAAAGTGGATTTTAGTGAAATTGCACTTTCGCAAAAAAAGAGAAAAAAACTTCACACAATTTGCGTGCAGATTTAGTTGTACATCAACATGTACTGTTGATTGTACAACTAAGCAAAGTGTTGCCTAGATCGCGGTAGAGCATTAAGAGCAAGGAATATTCCATTTTCCCCACTGTAGTGCGATCTCGGAGTGAAAATATTAAAGTAGGAGGGTGTGGGGGCCACAGACCCCCACATGAAGGGTGCAGGGGGGCTTACCCCTCTGCATAAATGTGAGTAGTGTTTTAGTTTTGTAGGTTTTTTTTATTGTTTTTTTTTTTTATTTTCTTTCACAAAAGTGCATTTTTGCTAAAATGCACTTTCGCATAAGTGAGTTCACTGTAGTACATTTCGATTTAATGTACTTTTAATGTGGCAACATAGAGCCATATACACACACACACACACACACACACACACACACACACACACACACACACACACACACACACACACACACATATGTATCTATACCTAGATAGATAAAGATATAAATATAGGGATCCCTATCAAAAGGTCAAGTTTTCAGAAACTCGAAATTCATATGTGCGAGACCATATGAATGATTTTCTGAAAACTTGAACTTCGGAAAACAATAAAAATCTACCATTTTTCTGCATTTTTTCACAGGGTGGTGCAAGCCTCCTGCAACCAGCATGGGGGAGCTGCACCCCACACACCCCCTGCATATTATATATACCAATTCCGAGATTGCACTACAGTAAGGATAAAGGTAAATTCCCCAGTCCTCACTGTATCACAGTCTCCATTCAAAAGCTTCAAGTTTTGGGAAAATCATTCATATGGTCTCACCCATATATCAATTTTGAATTTCTGAAAACTCAAGCATCTGACAGGGAGCCACATATAGATATATACTGACAGATATAGATATATACAAGTTGGCCTTCAAATTCTGTATTTACTCTCCCTGTTAGCTGAAGCAACACTCTGTTGGGAGCTCAGTATGTTAAGCTGGCCCTCTGAATAATCATCTGGCCCCTGTAAATGCTAATATCAGTGCCTTGTGCACCCTGTTACATTACTTGTCTATGTGATGTTGTATTCCTGCTACAGATTCATGCTACACACTTTTCTGTTTGGTCTTACTGATGCACTTCTATAGTAACTGTAATACGGCTGCTATGGTAACACATTTTACTCATTTAAAGTTAAAGCTGCGGTGTGATTAGTCTGTCTTTTTTCTTGAAAGACTCATTAATGCAATGACTCAGATGTTCAAGTTTTGGCAACGACTGTTTGCCTAATGTTGCTTGGGTTGTTGAAGTTATGTTTACATGGTGACACTGGCATTTATACAGAATAGTTTTTGTTCTGTTTATTCCTGAGACAGGGACAGCTGTGCATAAACTGCGGTAAGAAGCTAATAACATGACAGTTAAATGCTGTAGACAGATATTTGCACATCATAAATGCACAGGATTCTCACATACTTTATTTGTCTGTATGCTTACTAACAGTTTTATTTATACTTATTTATCTATTTATTTATTTATTTATTTATTATTATGACTGTATACACTCCATGTTATGTGTAAACATTATTGATAATTGATGTAATCTTTTCAAATTCATATCACACATGGAGTTTACCATCAAGTTGAAAATAATTGTTCCTAGCTCTGTGAGTTAGAGAGTTTTGCTGACTTGGTCAAGCACCATTTCATAAGTAAATTTGCAGAAGTATAATAACAACTATCACCCTAGGATTTAGGCTTATTCTGTAATGCATTATGAAGGGAAGCTGATGTGATGAGCATTACATTTTCTATGATACTTCCCTTATTGACACCTGGTAAGGATCATTATCTCCCTTGTAGTTATCATTCAATCTCATTATTAAACCTGAATGTTCACAGAATAAAAATATCATCAGAAAATCTAAAATACACGTTGATATACTGAAAAGGTCCCTTATTAAACAATAAGAAATGCTTCTCTCAGTAACACAAAACCAAATTCAAATTGATCCCAGAGTGACACTTGAATTCCTTTTAAAGAGCACCTCTTCAAACAGGAAATAATTATTCCTTTAAAACTTCCAACACAGAACAAACCAAGCCAACATATTGTGATGTTAAAAATTGTTATTCATCAATAAATCATCAAACCATTCTTAACCTAAAGACCAAGGAATAATAATAAACAAATACTGAATATCAGTAGTAACTAAAATGGTATTGACAGTTTAAGATTTGGACCTCGTAATATCCAGAAAGTGCCATGAATCTTTTAATAGTTGCAGAAGAAGTTCTGAAATATTCTAACATTTTTATCTATAAAAATGGACAAGCATTCAGATTTACTGCCACCATGTAATGTTTTCCAACCCATATCAGAGATGAAGTTTACCATCAAGTTGAAAATAATTTTTACTACCTCTGTGAGTTTGCTGATTGGTCAAGCACCATTACATAAGTAAATTTATAAAAAACTACCACCCCAGTATTTAGGGGTATTCTGCAGTGCCTGAAAAGCAGCAGCTGAAGGGATGAGTGTCGCGTTTTCTTGGAAGCATTCTATGATTCTTCCCGTATTGAAACCCGGTAAGGACCATTACCTTCCTTATAGTTATCATTCAATCTCCTTATTAAACATGGATCTCCAAATAAAAATATCATCATTTATTAAGAAAATGTTTCTCTTAATAACACAAAAACACATTCCAAATTGCTCCACGAGTGACACTTGAATTCCTTTTAAAGAACTTGTTTTCAAACAGATAACAATTATTCCTTTAAAAACTCCATCATAGAACAAACTGAGTCATCCTCTGGAGTCAAAAATTGTCATCCATCAATAAATCATCCAACCATTCAAAACTGAAAGACCAAGGAATAATAGTAAATACATCTTTAATATCAGTAGAAACTAGAATGGCATTAACAATTTGAGATTTGAACCTCATAATATCCATAAAGTGCCATGAATCTTTTAATACTTGCAGAAGATGTTTTGAAATACCCTTAAGATTTTATCTATAAAAATGGACAAAAATTCAGATTTACTGCCGCCAGCAGCCAGTAGTGTAGCTAGGTGGGGTGAAGCTATTAACTGCCCCATGTGCTAAGTCTTAGGGTGTTTGACTGGCTATCCACTCCATCATTCTAATTCCTGACTGCTCTTAAGTGCAATTAAAAGACATTTGCAGGCAAACCTGAGCACTGTAGTACTCCGTGTGTGGTCTAAACTGTTGCAAGCACTTTGCTATAGTTTAAAAGAGAGAATATTTATTTATTTTTTTAAACTAAAATCTAAGCACAGTGGCTGGATATAAACTGTAGCAAACAGTTTGCTACACTTTAAAAGAAAAACAATTATTTTTTCATTTATTAAAATGTGAGAAATAAGGGTCAAGGGCAGGGTGCTTAAGATGGATTTGATTGGCTGTATAGGTGGGGAGGTGTCATGTGTCTGACCACCATGATGGTTTGAAATGTTGGTGGGAGGGCATGGATTGGCTGCTGTCTGCAGGACTCTAGCTTGTAGAAGGTCTTTTTCTCTTCACTCTAAGTACTGAGGGGATGGGGTGTTAGGATGTGGGAGCAACACAGGGCACTAGTGGGGTCAGCTACATTTCATACACCAGCAATAATAGTTCTAAGGGGTGGGACATTATGATTTTCATGAATTTTAGAATGCCAAAAATATGTGAAATTATAGGGTGTTTGACACTTAAAAGAATCAGACAACCAAACCAAAATCACTTGATCAGGTAACATGTCATTCAAAAATATAACAGTTTTGTTATATGCAATATTTAGCTCATCTCTAGAAACTGATGAGTAAAAATTGTTACTGCAGAATAAGGACAACATTTTTGAACTGCACAAAAAAAATTCATAATCATACAAGTACCTCTTCCCTTTTGTCTAGTTTCATGATACAAATTGTGTCATTGTTAACCAACTGCTGTAAAGCCTTGTGTCCACCAAATGTAAGATTGAAAAATCTAGAAGTTTTACTATTCAAAAAAGTTCTAATATCCCCTTCCACCGACTTTTCAAAAAGATTTAATACTGCTGGGAGTGGGGCGTTTAGTAAAATGTTTCAATGAAATTTATCAGAAGCATTCTTCTCAAGAAATATCAAAGGCTGATTTAGCTTTCATAGATCTTGAGTTCAATTAATGTCTCTACAAGGTTTGTTCTCTGTGCTGGAAGAAAACCAAAAAAAAAAAAAAATTCACATGATTCTGAGTAGTATAGGAATAATGTATACCTCTCTGTCATCTCATAACTTTCACAAAAGACCTGACCATCAACAGCAATTTAAGGTGTTAAAGAAATAGCCAAAAGAGTTCTTCAGCAGATGCAGTGGTAACTGTTGCTTTTCTAAAATAAGATGTAACAGTTAAGCATCCTTTGTAGTTGCAGAATAAAAGATGAGTCAGTATGGATTTTTAAACCTGTTTGCTCAATAGAAAAGCTTTAGCGATTTGTGGCTGACCAAGAACAGAAGTATGAGATGCCCATTGGTAAAGTACCAGTCTGGAACAAAATTCCAGGAACTGGTTATTCCTAAATTACAGACTAAACTATATATTTAATTGTTTGACATTTTTGACCAGGAAAGTCCACTAGGTCAGGAACCCATTTTCAGTGGAGGCCCTGGGAGAGAAGCTCCACAACTAAAATACATATAGTAGAAAGCATTGCACAATTTTAAACAAAGTGATTTAATAAAATTTAGAAGGTTGTTGTCTACAAATACAAGTGTGAACAATTAACAGAATTCCTATTTACATATAATACTTATACTAGCACAAAAAGCCAGAGATTGTCTTTACGAGTGTCAACAGTTGATGGGGCTCCTATATGTGTTTATTACACATACTAGGCACAAAAAAGCCAGAGATTGTCATGTAAATTATTAAGGTGTGTTCAAAAATGACTTTTGAAATTGATAGTATAGATAGGAAGAGTGCTGGATGAAAGCCATGTTGTGTTGGTGAAAGGAAGTGGTTTTCAGTGAGATATTTTATTAGTTGTGCATAAATACATTTCTCCAAAAGTGTGGATGGAGGGAAGAGGATAGAGATGGGTCTATAGCTGGTTAGTTCATTGGTTTTGCTGCCTTTGTGTAATGGAGTTACGATGGACTTTTACCAGAGTTTGGGAATATTGCATTCTATGATGGACCTGTTAATGAATATGCTGACAGGGTAGGCACATCAGCAGCAAGTTTGAGATATTCTGAGGGAAGGTTGTTGGCAGATAAGGAGCAGGGTTTTAGTTTTTTTAAGAAGTTTATGTACTACTGAGGTGGGTACTGCCTGTAGAGAGAAGAAAGAGTCTGTAGGGCTGTTTATTGAGGTTCCTTTGAAGTTGCAGAATAAGCGATGAGTCACTTTACATTTTTGAACCTGTAATTATGCAATTGTTCCCTTCTGGCCTGTGCTTTTTTGTATTCCCTTTGAGAATTCTGTAGTTCAAATATATTCTGTAAAAGTGATTTTCTAAGCTGATCTGATAATATCACATTAAACTGACATATATTTGTGCATTGTAAAGATGCACATCCTCTAAAATAGGCTTAGTACTGTTGAATTTTGCTTGCTTGTTTACTTTTTATATGCTTATAAAATGCTATGTACTTCTGCCAGTTAAAAAGGATTATAGCAATGAAAAGCAGGGATCCTAAATGACAATATATTTTCTAAAGAAATGAAAAAAGTTATTGGACCACAAAATTGAATAACTGTCATGGTTTGAGAACTGTTTTGAATGCCTATTATATACTGTATGCATATTATATATCATAATATCATCATGGAACTCATAAACAAAGACATTGGTAACCTCCAAACTCTGGATCCCACCCAGTTCGGGTTTGTGAAAGGCAGATCATGCCTCCTGAACCTGATCGACTTCTTTGAGGCAGTCACCAAAGCCGTGGATGAGGGTAAGGTGGTTCACACAGCCTATCTTGACCTCGCCAAGGCTTTTGACACCATCCCCCATTCTGGAATTATAGCTAAACTCACTAAACTAGGTATAAATCCCTGCATCACAAGATAGGTTGCCAACTGGCTCACTGACAAAACCCACACTGTAAAAGTTGCAGACTCCAAATTTGACCTCAAAGCAGTGACAAGTGGAGTACCACAGGGTTCAGTCCTGGGACCTCTCCTGTTTGGTATCTACTTCTCTGAAGTCCAGGCTAACATAGAAGGCCTCTGGCTAATGAAGTTTGCAGATGACTGCAAATTAGGAGCCATAGTCAAGTCCCCAAATGATGTGGACATCCTAAAGGAGGGCCTCACTGAGACAGATGCCTGGTGTCAGAGCCATGGCCTCAAGCTCAATGTCAAAAATTGCAGTGTCATCCCCTTTGGTAAAAACTCTGTACCCATGAACTACCACATAGGCAGCAATCTACTTAACACCAAATGTGTGATAAGAGACCTTGGGACCCAGGTGGACAGTAATCTCTTCTTTGATAGGCACATCGCCACAGTAGTCAGGAAGTCCTTCTACGTGGCACATCTCATCATAAAAGGGTTTTCATCCAGAAAAAAAGGGGTCATTGTTCCCCTCTACTCATCACTCATAAGACCCATTATAGAGTACAATGCCCCTTTTGGAATGTACCTCACAAGACATCTGCAGCAGCTGGAAAGGCCACAGAAGTACCTCACAAATAGGATTACTGGCCTCAAACAAATGCCCTACACTGACCGCCTCAAAAAACTCCAGCTTTACTCCATAGCATATCGCCTACTTTGAGGTGATCTCTGCCTAACATATAAAGCTATGTCAAACCCAGAGCTGTTGGACATGCTACACCTAAGGAAATCCCAATCACTCTGAGCTACACGCTCAGGGAACCTAATCCTTGTCACCACAATAAACAGGACATGATGGAGGGGTAGATTCTTGTCCCAGAGACTTCCTATACTCTGGAACAAGCTACCCATCTATGTCAAGCAAAGTTCTTCATTAGCACTCTTCAAGAAAAATCTTGATGAGTGAATGGGAAATAGGAAATACACCCCGGGGATCACTTCTGTGTCTCTGCTTGACAGTAGCACAGGAAAATAACTTTCTTGGCTGGCGTAAGCTATGGAAACTTGCTGGCTAGGCTTATATAGGCCCTTGGGCCGATAGCCTAGTACCTACCTATGAACCTACATATATATATATATATATATATATATATATATATATATATATATATATATATATATATATATATATATATATATATATATATATATAGATGTATATTTACACTAAAATAAGCAGCAGTGATGCTGAAAAGGAAAAACTTGCTTTTGTTATGGACTAGTACATATAACTTAAAGGCTATTTCATTTTATCTCCATTTATGCGCAGAAATTCACTTTGCTACACGCAGCACTAATAAAACTAAATTCATTACACAACTCTGGTTCCACTATTAAATGTTCACAAGCAAACTATTCACAAAAGGTAATGTCCTTTCAAACAGACTTTTGTAGAATGTGCTGCTGACACAGTTACTTCAGAGATACTCTGCCTATTCCAAAGTCCGACGGCAATCTGATGTATTTTACGTTTCTGAAGTCATCTTTAAATATCAAGAGACTTTTTTTGAATTACTAGTTCCTCAAATTATGACTAAGCAAAGAAAATGATTGCAGAGTGGATAACTGAATTCGCCTCCCAGAATTGTACAAATCCTTCCTGACCTTTTCTTTTCTTTTCTTAATAGAGAAAATGGCCATAGTTTCTTATTGAGGTGAAGATCATAAAATGATGCCTTACAGAACAGTCGACTGTTTATAAACATAGGTCACCTTTTTTTTTGAAGCTCTGCCAGTAACTTTTTAATACAAAGTCTCTTCAGCATACATATTCTGGTTGTTTCAAAATTAACTCATCCATTTAACCCTCAAAAAACATTCTCAAAATATGTAACATTTAAGTCATAATACTGACATTCTAAGGATGAGCTAAAAATGATACAAAAGACCAACAAAGCCACAGTTTAACATTTATGCTGCTTAGTTTCATTCACTTCTAAGCAAAATAAGTATGGCATATACATAAACTATCAGATCTCTTTAATACCTGGTAACCTAGGGATTTTAAAACTATTTCAGTACCTCTGCTTGCTATGTCAAATTTACTTTGCTCTTTAATTCAGTTTTCTACTGGAGCTCACATGTGCATAATTGGGCAGGGCCAAATACTACATTTTTACAATGCAGCAGCTTGGAACCGTTACGCTGTTCTATGACACAGTCTAGCATCCCTTTATAGTGGTCTTCTGCAGAAAATTCTGAACTATAACATTCCTTTGTAGAGGTGACTGATGAGAGTTGTCAGAAACTTGAGCTTCTAGTGTTTACCCAGCCATAAAGATATGTTTTTTCTCACAGGATATCATAATGCAATCGGGCCTTACCACCTATCCATTATGGAGGTGGGGATAAGGACAATTTAGTCACTTAATGGTGGTCTGGTGTTCTATTCTGATGTGTGCATATATTCAGTGCCTTCACTGAAAGGCTGTGAAGTGCGAGGGGACTGAAATGAAAAATACGCTTCTCCATTTTAGGTCTGATTCACAGGTTTAAAAGGCTAGATCACGGGTTACTTTTCTGGAATGCACAGCACACCTCTGGTAAGGTGGTTCTAAACCTTCAGCCCATTACTACCTCATTTATATTTAGTGTTATATGGTTTACCATATGTGAAATCAAGTTGTATGTCTGGTGGCAGAGTTTGTTATATGCAGTGGTTGTTCAATCTTCCCAGGAGCTAGCGATGCCCAATGAATAAATGTCCTAGGCCATCCAGTATTCCCATAAATCGCCCATCATGAAGCAAATCTTTGCTCATATAAGGTGGTAATAGAGTATGGAATGCAAGAAGGGGAAATGCATAAATATTATTTTTCAAGGGGCACAGTAAACAGTGATTCCCCAACACTCTGAACAAGTGCTCATACTGCAAAATGAGCTGGTAATGCTAGATTGGACCTAAATAATTGTACGAATGTGTGTACACTAGAGTGGACTGGCAACCTACCCAGAGAGATTTCCTGCCATGTATCATTGCATATTGCAACATACTCCAGGACTCTGCTGCCACAAACTGGGTAAAGTAATTTTAAGTGTGGGGGCAGTATAGTGGTGCAGTGGATAGCGTTGTCACCTCACAACAAGAGGTTCCCCGGTTTGATTCTCAGCTACAGTGCCTTCTGTGCAGAGTCTACATGTTCTCCCTGTGTTTGTGTGGGTTTCCCCTTAGTGATCCAGTTTCCTTCCACATTCCGAAGACATGCAGTATGTGGATCGGGCACTCTAAATTGACCATAGGCATGATTGTGAATGTGTGGCATGGAAGAAAAGCAGTGGAATAGCAAGGCTAGCCACCCTAGAGTGGGAATCTTGGATCTAGATGATTGTCACTATTAAAGTGACATCCCAACCCATGTGTGAAAATGGGAATAGAGGATGTGGATGGAAGGATGGATGAATATGTATATTAGTTCCAAATAACCTTTCTTGTAGGTTGTACTGGGTTCCCTATATTTCACACTGCAGTTACAATAATACACACTTCCAAGTTGTTATTTTAGAAGATGATGTATTTTGTAATCATAATAAAGGGGCATCTGGTGACAATTCCAAGTAATCCTACAAAGGATTAATCTCGAATACTAAAATCCCTGCCATTTGCTTCAGAACTGTTCTTCTCTCCATGTGTTTAAGAGCATAGACAATAGATGAAGCAAAGTTCTAACAAGACTGGCTTATTATATCCTTCTGGGAGTAAGATAACTGTATTATTATTCTATATTTAAGAACTATTTCTACTGCTAGTCCCCTTTTATTTGTGTGATTATATACAGCTTATAACTGAGGTGATACAGAGAACATGGAAAATGTACATCAGTAGTAGTATTTTAATAAAGCCAAATCTGCTACCTGGAGCTTGACTATAGCTTACAGAAGAAAGTAACGATCTGTGAACAGCATTTATATACCTCAAAGAGCATGACTTGATTGTTATTACTTCCATTTGTAAATAGAACACAGCAAAGCAAGCAAATACCCCTCCTGAGAATCATTGGAAACAGGTTATTATGTGTAGAAGAAATATTTGAAAACATACACATATAACAGTAATGCATTTTTATCCCCATCTGTGTCATTCTGGTTACATCTGTTTGTTTTTCATCATAGGTCTTATTTGGCAAAGTGGAGTTCCTATAAATGACGTCCCAAAATGGACTCTCTCTCTCACACACACACACACACACACACACACACACACACACACACACACACACACACACACACACACACACACACACAGCAGTAGCTGTGCCACTGTTCCCTGCTCCATTCTCTGAATTTAACTATGCAGTGAAGAAATTCTTCCCTGTTTTAGGTGAATGTGATTTAAATCTTATAACAGCCTTGGTATACATTAGTTTTCCAGGGACAGTAGTGGCCCCTCTGTTGCCTGTCTCACCCTCTTACCTAACTGTAATATGAGCAGACTTTATAGCCTGCAGTCCTATGGTGTCATTGCTGGCATTGTAAAAGGTTCAGCTTGGTACTTTGCTGACATCTGTGTCCATCAATTAAACAATATTTCTTTTTGACCAGCATTTAGATTAACAGTTAGTGCTTGGTGATTTTATTTGTAAACATTCTTACCTGACTAATGCTTCTTTCCATCTGGTCATGTGCAGAATGACTGACCCTCACTGAAGAAAGGATTCAGTTGTGTTAGCTATTACACTGTTTCTTTTTTGGCTGAAGAGACGATTGGCAAAATCTCCACTGTTATATTGTTACCGTTCTGTTGCTATGGTAAATAACTATGCCTTAGGTATTCCCCTGTTTTGTTTAAATTAAAGCTAAGTAAGCTACTCAACTGCTTTAGATAAATAAACATCCCTTCTCTCAGCCAGCAGTGTTTTCTCCATCTGTTAGTATGACAAACATGGAGTATCTGCTACTGTTGAACAGATGGCCCTCAGTTAAATAATATTGCTTCTTGATCAATTTTTTACAGTAAAGGCTAATACTTAATAACATTTTCATTTGATCATACACTTATCTGAATGCTGTAGCTTTCTCTTAGCCTGCTTCATCTGATACAGGAATTATGACCCGCATCCCTTCCCCCTAAGGTCTAGCTGCTTCACCTCTATCCAAATATATGCAATGTGAACCACTCCCACAACACATTGATTTGTCACAACCACTTAAACAAGCAGTACTTTTGATCCAACCTTTCGATCTGATAAACCACAACCTGCTCTATCTAACCCTGTATATCCAATCCCACTTCCCATGTACTATTTCAGTGTTGTTCCAAAACTACTTGCTCAGTAAGGCTACACAACTGGAATTATTAACATCCATACACAAACTGAAGTCTGACTCAGTAAATCTTACTTTAATAGTGCTAAACAGGCCAAACAACTGGACGAGGCAATTAGGTTTTATATAAAATGTTCTGTCCAACAGCCATCCATCACCAGGCTAAAATCATAAATGATAAAATCACAAATGATCATGACCATAAAATGGTTCATTTTGACGACACCCATAGGAAAATCAGAGACAATCCTATGCACTGCAGATTAACTCTGCCCCCCCCCCCCACTCCTATCCAATCAGGAACATATTCCATAACCTAATTAACCAATTTAAAACTATTTTCCACAAAGTAAACCTATTTTCATTCTGAGTGACTTCAACTTAAATGTTCTTCACCTACTAAGCATTAATGTTAATGAAACTCTTGCCATCCTTGGCCTCATCACAGTTATAAAGGAAACTTTGTTTGTGTTTTTCGGCTTTTCCCAGTTAGGGGTCGCCACAGCGGAACTCCGGTCCGCTAATGATTGGTAGTTGATTTTTACATGACGAGTTACCAGCCCTGATGCACAACCTTCAACAAAGGTACGCCCATTCACACATGTCTCTACGCAGAAGATGCTCTAGCTGAGAATCGAACCAGACAGTGTCTTACTGTGAGGCGACAATGCTACCGCAGCACCATCAAATTTCAAGACAGTATGACCTTCGAGTTAGTGTACTTAACAGCTGAAGAAATGAGGGTGAACCCCATAGAGAGGCAGATACAGAAATGTTCAAACGTCATGCACATACAGGGAGTATACAGTCTAGCATTTTATGAGCATAGTTTTTTTTTTTTTTAATAATTACATTTGACTATTGGTGCAGACTTGTAGCTTCAAAACAAATCGCATTGTTCAGTCATAGCTTGTGCATCTTTAAAACTAAATTTTAAGTACTCTTTAGTGAATTTACTGTTGCTAATTTATGATGGCAAGATTGGCATGGTTAATTCAACTTTGCACCATTTGATGTATCAGCATAAGGTATTTGCTCCAATTGCAGAGGTGTGCTTATGGAATACAATTTCACAGAACCCTGAAACAGACCAACTACAAAAGCAATTGTATTTAAACCACTATAAAACTCAGTTAGTTGAACTCTTATATAGTGTCTGATCCCTTTGTAATTATAATAGTAATACTAATCATTCTAATCTGACAGACATCAGATGGAACTATTTGTCATGCAATGCTGTTTTGTGTTCCCTAAGTATTACACAAATAATTTCCTTCCTATTCTTCTGCGCATTGTTCGATTTTTTTACATTCTTTTTGATGAAAGGTGTCATAATGGGCTTGAACAATTTACTCTGACTAACACTAAGTTGATGATTATTTGGTAGGTGTAAAATATTTGTTTAGTAACGTAAAAAAAATAATAATACTGACAGTGCAGCATTTTGGGATTGCTATTACATTTTAAAGTGAATGTCGATATGTTTGAGATTCAGTGGCATAACTCAACAGAAACAATGTTATACATTAAACCAGCCTGTTCACATACCCAGATAACCTGATTTATGGGTTTCTGCATACCTGATAATTGTTCTGACCTATCAACAAATTCTAAACAGCAGTATTTAATGTTTGAATGACATGTACATAGCTGCCCTCTTAGTAATAAGGAAAGGAGACACTTTGTACAAAACATTCACAGCTAACATTGCATATTGTCTTCATATAAATTAAAACATGTATTTCCTCAGACACAGATATTAAAACAGGCAGGTTTCATCTTAACTGTAGATCAGAGTGTAAAGCTTGTTTCTTTAAGAAGCATGCAACTAAGTTGAAACCATTTCTCAGTTCATGGTAGTCCATACAAACTTTTTTCTGACAATTATACTCAATTTACTAGCCAGTTGTTTCAGAAATTTTCAAAAGAATGGGACTTTTTACGTGTTGCTAGCGGTCCAGAATATCCACAGTCAAATGGACTAGCTGCATGTGCAGTACAGAGTGCAAAGTAATTACTTGAGAGGTCAAAGTGTGACAATACCAATGTATTCTTAAATTTGCTTAATCTCAGAAACATACCCCGTGATGATATTCTTGGCTCACTTGCTCAAAGACTACTTTCCAGGCAAACTAGAACTACGCTACCTATTTCTTCAAGTTTGTTGCAGCCTAAATCTAAGAACAATAAAGCCATCAAGGTTAAATTGTTTAAGAAGCATAATAACCAGAAATCTAGTTAAGACAGATCGAGCAGATTACTTTGTGCTTTGAGAGAAGGAGAGACAGTACAACAAAAGGTTTTGAACAAATAGGACAGATTGCAGACATCTGTAAAGAGCTGAGATCTTACTTTTAAATTCCAAAGGAGTGGAGTATAGGAGGAATCACAAACATCGTCTTTCTATACCAGAACCATCATCATCATTGCAGTCACAACTTTGTATCTGTGATGCAAATTCTACACTGAAGAATGAGTCAGACACTGTATCCAGACCAGAGTGTGTTCAAATGTCTGATTCTGTTCCAGAAAGTGATTCGAACACTCCACAGGTCAGCCATTTTGCAGAAACTCTCCCAGTTGCTTATTCTAATTCCTAGTTTTATGTCAAACAATATGGACGAGTGTCTAAACCAAATACACAGCAACGTTGACTTGATTATACATACCTATATGTTTAATATGGTATAATGCATGTCTCTAGATTATCTGTGATTTCTATATGCCATATAGTCTCATAACAATTGTATGGTCTATTTCTCAAAGAGGGAGACTGTAGATCATAGTATAAAGTGCGTGCTTATATCTTTAAGAAGCATGCAAGGCTGTACGTGCAGATATATAACCTGCACATGTGCACAGTCTTAGTGCCATTTTGAAAGCGCCACCAGGGAGTGAGCATGCATGATCATAGTCATTAATTGTATGTAAGTTACTTAAGTTACAGGCAATAGTCAACAATAGTAATGTGTTTGTATATAATAAAGCTGCTTGAACAGAACCCCCAAAGATCCATTTATTTGTGTCCTAACACGGAAATGACATTAACTATTTTCCAAAACTGAAGGAGGCTTGCAGCTCTCACTTATTTACAAATATGGCTGGGAAGCCAGGAGGTGTACCTGTCACATAAAATATGGAGGCAACACATTTCAAGTTGCTTTTTTCTTGATTCTGTAATCAATGAGAAATAGAATAAAGGCAAATGTCTCTTTAACAAATCAGGTGGACGTCAGGTTAGTGCAAAATAACAATATATAATCTAGCTAACATTAGCGGATTCAGACCTGGGTAGTTATTATAACATACAGTTAAAGCTTAGCCTCATTTATAGCACCCCTGAAGAGTGAACAAATTAAACTTGATGCAATCCTCAGAAGACAGGAGCAGACATGCCTGGAGAGATTTCTCAGGGCTATGCTGGCGATGCTTAGAAATCATTTTCTTGGTATTTACATGTCTCTCTCTCTCTCTTGCAAGAATCACTCATGTGTCCCTAATTTTCAGGGGCATCCCTGATTTTGGCCCAAAACATTGCTTTGGTCCACCTAAACTTGATCAGTCTTATATGAAATATATTTAAAAGCCTTCTGATTAGTTTAAGCCTGTCCCTGATTATGAAGGCAACATATTGAGAACTATGGCAGGATCTTGTTTTAGCAGCGCCCTAAGTCCTGTCACTCAAATACAGGTATAATTTCCATGCATATAAACCATGGCGCAGAGTAGTGGAAAAGACACAGGTATAAATCGAGGGACCAGCTATGACTGGTGTATGTGTGTGTGTGTGTGTGTGTGTGTGTGTGTGTGTGTGTGTGTGTGCGCCCGCGCGCGCGCACATGCATATACTTGTATAATTGTGTGAAACATAGCATTTTTATCAGTTGGCTTAGTAATAAATCATTATTCTGCTCAAGTTACAGCTGAGATTTTATCCTTCATTCTTTATAACTGAATGAGATGTAATCAATAAAAAGACTTACAGGGAAAAGCACCCACCAGACTGCTGAACCCCTGATACCCATGATGTTTCTCAAAATTTTGTTACATTCCTCCTAAAACTGAAAATCATTTTGAGAATTTTTAAGACAGTAGTGCCAACATTTAAAATGTGTCCCTTATTTAGTTATATTTCACCTTGCTCCAAATTCTGTAGGTAAAAGTTGAGAGGTCTGGCAGTCACCCCAGTACATATGCACACGTGCACACCTGCACACATACTTTAAGGACAACTTTTGAACAAATATTTCTTTCGTAAATTAAATTCAGACAATTTAAGAAAAATACTTAAAATGTCAGAAGGGTAAAAAGAAAAAAAATAATTTGTCTAAAAACACTTATTTCTTTGGAGACCGGATTTTCTGCCATAATGGAACGACTGTCATAGCCTGGAGGCTTCACTCACAAACTCTGCTTTACTAAATATAATCCAAGCTCACAGCAGAGTAAAATACAAAAGCTCCTTTGAGAGTATGGAATTTTATTTTCTTCAGTAAGCGCTACTCCAATGTTTAGCGCTGCAATAACAAGTTACAACAATAAGCTTGTTATAAGAAGAATTTTACTCCCTTTATTATTGTACAATGTCTGCTTCTGAGGTTGTCTTTTCACTTTAAATTCCATGTATACCATACTAGATTTTCTTTGCTATGTTATAGCGTCATTCTACTTACAAAAATGTATAATATCCATTTTAATTATCTGATGGTAATAATTATTATTTCATAGTGTACTGCGGTGGTGGTGCTGCGGTAGTGTTGTCACCTCACAGTAAGACGTTGTCCTGTTTGATTCTCAGCTAGAGCGTCTTCTGTGTGGAGACATGTGTGAATGGGCGTACCTTCGCTGAAGGCTGTGCATCAGAGCTGACAACTCGGCACGTAAAAATCTACTGCCAATCATTAGTGGACTGGAGTTCCTCTGTGGCGACCCCTAACCGGGAAAAGCCAAAATACACAACAACAATAATTATTATTTCATACTTTATTAACTACCTTGATGGCCAATGCCATACCTGAAAAAGGATCTATGGATCAGTCTATGTAAAATAAAAAATAAAATGTTTATCTATCTATCTGCTTATCTATCTATCTGTCTATCTATCTATCTATCTATCTATCTATCTATCTATCTATCTAGTTATCTCAGTTTGGTTTTGATTGTTAACTGGTGCAGTGATTACATAATTTATTTTATGGGTGTATACATTTTAAAAATGATTAACAGAGTTTATGATTATGTGCCTGTATGCATTCCACAACATGCATACATTCATAACATATGTACGTAACTGAGTACTTCACAACTGTGAGCATTTAAAAAACATTTTCTGAGATCTGTGTTTACTGTAATTAAACATGAGGTTAAAAGGCATTATGAAGTGACCAACTAAGGTGAAGAAAGTAGACTAGAGAGGGAGCAAAGGAAGGGAAGATAAACAAGAATTGATATAGAATAGTGAGGTGAGGGGAAAAGGAGAGATGTTTCTAACAGATGTTTGAATGTTCATTACAGACACACAGACTACAGTATATCTTGCAGCTGTTTCCCAATGCATAATAATGGCTTCACCAAACGTCTTGCATATAAAAATATGGAGCCATAAAGCATACCTGCTGGTATTTTGAGATTACATGAAAGAGAACATTGTTTTAACAAGCTCATGTGACAGTGTTGCAGCTTACTTATAGACAACTAACATACAAGTCTGATATCATGGTAATTCATCAAACTGGTTTTAAACATTTTCTTCACTGAGGGTCTCTGATCTCTTTGTTTTAGTAGACTGAATTCAATATAGTCCTGAGGTAATGCAACTTGTGTGGGGGGTATTTTATTTTTTGGGGGGGGTGACTCAGCAATGAACTAGTTTAGCAAAATATTTCTGTTGCTATCTGTTTCTTATCATGCTGCCAGAGCAGTCAGAATAAAGAATTTAGATCTCCAGAAGATCTAAGACCATTGTAATTTTAAGTGACAAATGTATCCAGCATAAAAGCCTTTGGCAAGATATTTTTTGATTGGAAGACAATATATTTCTTAAAAGTTAAGGTTATGCAAATCATAGCTTATTTATTTATTTAGTTATTTATTTTTGCGCCCCTCAGACCTAATTGTTAAGGGCCTCATCACCAATACCCAATGTCTTCACTAGCTTTACCTACTACTCCATTTTTGCTGGGGTCAGTGATGACTCCTGAAGTATACTGGGGGCTTGCATTCTGTGTGTGTGTGTGTGTGTGGGGGGGTGGTTAAATAAAAACATGAAGGTACATTGGACACATGTATTTCAGACCATAATGCTATCTGGACAGAATTCAGAAATAAAATGAATAGTGTTAAGATAGGAAAAGATGTAAAAGGAATTAATGAGTTAGAGTGGGTAGGTGAGGGTGAAAAAAGAAGGTCAGGATTACGGCAAAAATCACATAAGTACACAACAGTTCTATAAAAATTTGTCTATATGGTAGATATCTTTTAAAAAGAAATATAAAACTGTGAAAAAGAGTTATATTACGTGAACAACTTCTTAAACATTTAGAAAGGAATGAAAATGAATATTTTAAGAAAGGACAAGAGTTATATGCAATGAATCAAGAAAAAATAAAAATTATATTGTATAAATAAAGATATTTTTTACAAGTTAAAAGGAAGAGATAAGGATTTAAATAGAAGGAATTATATATGAGAATTTTTAAATTTGTATGGAAAAAGTGAGAAAAAAGATATACAACATTGGAGGCCTATTGTTTTGAATAATGCTGATTATAAAATCTTTATGAAAATACTACAGAAAAGAATGTTATCAAAAGCTGAGAATATTCTATTGGATTCAATATATAGTGTTAAAGAAAAAAAGAACTATGAATGATTTTTAGAGAAATTCTATATGACATACTAAATAGACAGGAAAAGTCTCATAGTATAGTAGGAGATCTAAGCAAAACTTTTGGCACTATTCTGCATAATATGCTATGGGATATATTTAAAGCTTATAATTTAAGTATGAAAATAAGAAATGTATGTGTTACAGCATACACAATGAATAAAATTACAATTCTGATTAAGTGATGGCTGACTGAAGAAACAAGTAATAAAATAGGTATATGTCAAAGATGTCTTTTTAGTAACATTATACTTTCACTAGTTATAATGCAATTTAGTAGATTGTAATGCTAGATACAGAACAAAGGAATGTATTGCTATACCTTTAATGTTATCTTATGCAGATAACATAATTCTCTTTACTAAACATTTAAATGGAATGGAAGAAGTTATAAGCAATTTGAATTTGTGTTTAGATAAAATCGGTGTGTGTTTGAATATAGAAAAAAGTAAAGGTTGAGGGCATGAAGGTAGGATTAAAGATATTGAATTCAGCTCTCAAGACAATAAAACGTTTAGGTATTACATTTGGAAAACAAGATGTTAATGGTACTACAATGGAAAAACTTTCTGAAAAAATCTAATATATTTATTCTTTTTGGAAGTCTTTTACATTTTCTTTCAAGAAAAAAGTGTATTTGCTTAACTCTGTTTTATTAGGAGATAGTTTGCATATAGCTATAGTGTTTAGTATGCCGTTGTCAGTTGGAAACAATGCTATTAATACTATCTTCTCCTTTGTATGGGGATCTCATCTTAATCCTGTATAGAGAGGTATGGCATGTGTAGCCAAAGAGGATGGTGGTTTAGGACTTATAAATCCAGTGGTATTTGCAGTTTTGATACATCTAAATAAAATACTTAAATGGTTAAAGGAAAAATGGTAATTTAATAAGTCTATTATTTGAAAACAAATATAAAAAATATGGGATATGATGAAAAGTTGTATCAAAGTAAAAGAGTAAATGAATGAGGAAATGAAAGCATATTAAGATAAAATTGTCATGTGGAAAATGAGTATAGACAATTTAGAATATAATAGAAAGTAATAGCAAAATATTTTTATACATACCCATGGACAGAAAAAGTGAAGATCAGAGCTATAAAGCAAGTACTGGCAATAAGCAAATTACCAATCAAAGTAAATATGCCATATATAAAATTGTGAATAATACGTAATTATTGTCATAAAAACACTACTATACATGTTTTTTGAAATGTTAAATAATTGATACGTTATGGACTAAGTTACATGAGAATCTTAATTTAGATGAAATTAAGAGAGACAAAATAATAATATGGATATGATTGAATGCACTTTTGTTAAAGATAAAGTAAAAAGTGTTTCTTGAAAAGTTTGATAAAATATTTAATTTTTGTAGATAATTTGGAACAAAAAAAATGAAAGAAATTATGTATAATGTTAAATGGACTTTTTGGTTGTGGAAAACAGAGTGAGAGTCAGATAAAAATATATTTTGAATGTAAAAAAACTAAATATGAGTTCAGTGTAAGTTGCTTGTGTATAATATTGTAAATGGTGTAAATATTATTTTATTTATTCAGTTTATACTGTAAATATTCAAGATTTGTTAAATAAAGGACCCCTACTCTTTCTGATAGGTACTATGGAATATCTTACATCCATCTGAGCTTCCACCAACTCAGGCAGATGGAACCTTGGTGTGCAGCACTCACATGTTAGTGTTCAGAAATTAATCTCAGTAACTGTTGAGAGAATTATCCATCCAACAAAAAGCCAAAATACTGAGAATTAAAAATAGAACTACATAATCTGATACTGACAACTGAAGGCTTGAAGGATTCATCACCATATCTCGTCGACTTCTACTATACTCCTAGAAACAAGTTATGAATGTTGAAGAAATCAAGTTTTAGTAGTAGGGATTTAGCAGTACTTCTTTTACTCCTGGTAAGAACCTAGCCTTTTTTTTTGCAAAAGTTTTGTATCTTCCTGCTAACTGATTTGGGAAAAATCTTCAATGTATTACAGTAACAGATTTTAGCACATGAAAGAGGACAACTCCAAAGTGTGACTTGCTGATTTTCAGGATTTCATTATTTCATTATTTGTGTATACTTCCATCACTGCAGCATACAAAATTATCATCAGTAGGCAGGAGTCCGATGACCCTTCAATGGTGTCAGAGTGCTGAGAGTACCATAAATGTATAAAGCAAAACAGACAGTGATATATCTTAAAAAGGAAAAAAAAGAAATGCACATCAGCCCTTACTTGGGCTTCCATTTATAGGTGGCACATTACATTTTCATCTGCAACCAAATACTTTTTAAATGAGTAGTTACAGGACCTCTGTGTTACAGAATTTCCTCTCATACCTTAGTTCCTGAGATCAGTTTGGAAGAAGGCATTTTGGCACTTCCCAAAATAAAACTACAAGTAGCATGGCTGTTCTGGAAGGGGTTTAGCTATGATGGGAGCCACTCATGGTGCAAATATAGCACTTGCAGTCAGAACTAAAGCACTTTAGTGTTCTGTGGTGCCATAAACTGTAGCAGAGTTTGTAACAGTTTAAAAGAAAGGGCATTTTTTTTAAATTATTTTTTCTTCTCACATCCTAGGAGGGGGCTGTCTCCTCCTGCCCCTCAAGTTATCAGCTTAAACATGTCAGAATAGTTATCTACACCTCTGAGAGCAACAGAATGGTTATCCACCCCTCTGATGACAATAAACCACATCTGTTGAGACCATTACATTCTGCCTGACAAAACATTTCCATCAACTCTTAAAACCGAATTTAGTCACTGGATATATGCATGAGGTATTGAGAACAACTGTTTTGTTGTCCAAGGTGTTCCATCTAATGATGCTGGAAGTTGTCTGATCTAATGAACAATGGCATAAGTGACTTTATATCACTGGATATTCACCTGTTCATCATTTTAAATGTCAGACCATACCTGCTCATCCTGGCTGGTTACTTTTAAGGAGTTACTGAGTCTGTGTCTAAGGGCATACTGTCCAAGCTGCCTATCGTGACCCTGTCAAGGCTTGTAATGGCATCCTGTATGGTAACATTATTAGATACCCCTCTCAGCTCATCCTTATCTTATACATAATTTGCTGGAAAGGTAATTGTCTATCTGATATAACCCGTACTGTTAAAGTTGGGACAGAAAATCATCACTCTATCCTGAGATACCTCCTGTTTGGCATATATTTCTATGGCATGAAAGCTGATATCAAGGGACTATGGCTAATGACGTATGCTGATGATTACAAACTGGGGGTTGCTATCCAACTTATTCTGATAGTGGAAGTCTCCTCCATAATCTGTACCAAAGCAATATTTGATTTGTTAATAATGTGCTTACCCTCAACACAAAAAAACAGACCATAGTTTCCTTCACTAAATATTGTCTCACAGTTGCTTACCATATAGATAACACACCACATGAATCTGAACACAGCCATCAGGGAATCAAATACTTTGATAGTAGAATATTCATTCACCGCAACATCTCGGTGGTGATTAGAAAATAATTTAACTTTGTAAAGTCCACAGAGTCTAAGTACATTATAATTGTATTTCATTCCTCCCTTATTAGGTCCATCATTAAATACAAGGCTCCCACAAGCATATACTTTGCTACGCACCTAAATCAACTTACGATACCTCAACATTTTCATTTCTCAGAGATCAGTACTCTTCACTACTCTGATAAACTAAAAATGTTACTCACCAGCTTAGTGCCATGCAAACTCTAGCGGGATGATCTCTTAGCCTCCCATGCTATAATTGAATCTGTACCTTTGAACCAGTGGTAATGGAAACACTTGCTCTAGAGACCTAAAGTTATGCAATTACATCAATGGCACCAGATGGTATGACAATGGGTCAACCCAATGTATTTTGGATTTTTGGAATAGGCTGCCCTTCAGTAAAGCACTTCCTGCACAACCCTAACAAAAACAGTTCAGATGATGGTTGGCTGACCACAAATGTTCACCTGGGATATGTGAGGAAGCTGTACTTAATGGGGGACATTGTTAGTCTCCTGCCAGTTCTGGGGAATGTCTCTTTGGTCATACTTTTGGTCATACATTTCATAACAAAGTAGCCACTGTGTAGCACGTAGTTATCAAAAAACTGGGTAAATACAGATAATAATGGCTAGGCTTTAGCCATTAGCCTAGTAATCTATTAACCCTTAGTTCACTGGACCTTTACAGCAGAAGAGATACTCTAAGATACAATCCCAGTTATGGCCCTTGGACTTTCAGCAGGCACCCTGTGCTATACATGCCACATTTTGAGTCCATTTGTATGGTGGCATTGGACCATACATCCATCACATATGGGACTGTACCCTGTCTACAACTACCTCTTAGACATACTAACTCTGAGGGTTATGCCTTCTAGTTGGGGAATACTCTGAAATATTTCCCAGTGGAAAAAATACATAATAACCACCTACACAAAGGTGGTAAATCCTATGACATTACCAACTATCGTCCCATAGCTATACAATCTCCCCTATCCAAACTAATAGAAAAATTCATACATAAACAGCTACTTAATCATACCCTACAAAATAAATTACTTACCCCTACCCAGCATGACTTTAGACCATCACACAGTATATCTACTGCATTAGTCTCCTTTAAAGATACAGTCAACAAAGCCAGGGATGCCGGTCTGCAACCATCTGCATATTTCTTGATCTGTCCAAGGCCTTTGATACTGTTTCCCACCCCATACTACTACAACAACTCTCTAACCTCATTCTCTTCCCTACTTCTCAGTTATCATTCCTCTGTTACCTCACTGACAGACAACAATGTGTAAAATGGCAGGGAACACTCTCAAACTATCTACCAAATAGCACCAGCATACCACACAGGTCCATTCTCAGACCATTACTCTTTAATATCTTTGTTAACAACATTCACACCGCCTCCAACCAAAGTTCCCTTATACAATATGCTGATGATTATATCAGCATCTCCTCCTCCAACATAAAACACCTTCAACATCTAACCCAAACTGCCTTTACCTCCATTGAGACCTGGCTAAACAAGGAACAGCTCCCACTGAACCCTAATAAAAATAACTTCTCCTTTTCACACCCAATAATATCTCAACCGTCTTCAGGATCACTTCTCTAAAGAGTAAGAACACTCAACTAGAAGTTGTTACCCAAGCCAAACTACTAGGAGTTACCATAGGCAATAAACTCTCCTTTCATTAACATAGTCACAATGCTATTAAAAACCCCCCACTAAAACTAGGAATGCTATATCAGCACAAAATGTTCATGAACCCAACCACCAAAACTTCCTTAGACTCTACTTATCTGCTTCCTTCTCTTCTCTGTGGTGCTCCCATACTGACAAACTTTCAGACTACTTTAAAAAAGAAACTCGAACCATGCTACAATAAAATTACAAAATTTGCTACCAATGCACTACACAACACACACCACTGTACTGCTTTTAAAACCCTCAACTGGTTAAAACTCCCTGTCTTCCTTGACCAGCTACAACTTAATATGGCACACACAGTTATATACCAACCTGATAACTGCCTAGCTCTCAACTCACTCCTCCAAATCTACACACCCACCAGAAATCTGCGATCTGAAGACAGCTAGTAACCCTTTACAGACCAATCAAAAAAGCTGGTCAATGCCCATGTTCCTATACTGTAGCAAAACTCTGGAATGCCCTATCAAGCAGCATCAGGACAATTCCTAACCACAAGAATTTCAAACTCACACTAAAAAAATCTGCAAGACACCATCTGCCCCGTTTCCATATCACCATAGCAACCCCTAAAACTTTTAACCTATCCCCCTCCTTATTTCTCTTTCTTTCTACAAACTTGCCACTAATCTTACTAATGTACTTATTTAAATCTTTGCCTTCTCTTAATCTCTCCTTATCTTCCTAAGCTCTACCTAGAGTGTACCTGAAAACCCCTGCAGACTCCCTTTGTAAATTACACAAACTTTATTATGCTTGCACTCTGACAGCCTTTCTACAAAATTGTAATCAGAAAAACAACCCATATTAACCTTTATTCATGTACTTTTAGATTGAAATACACACTGCTGAGAGAATTTTCAGCTGGCAATATGCCATCAAAACTACCCCTTATATGTAAACAATTCTTCCTATACATTGTAATTATCAATGTATATCAATTTTGTATATTGTTGTATAATTGTTTTTCTATTTTCTGTTTTTACTTGTATTTTTATTGTTATTCTTTGTGGACTTTTCTCTCTGGGCCTCCGCTGAAAAAGGGTTCCCAGCCCAGTTGGACTTTCCTGGCCAACAAATGTCAAATAAATAAATAAATGGACATAGTACATATCACTCCTATTCACATTTATATACTTGGTAGCCCTTAAAGTTTCAACAAAAAAACAGGTAGTATTATTTAGCAAATGGTGGCCATAGTTACTATGCTTGGAATATATTGATTACTGTTGGAAATAAGTGATCCATGCCTAGGGATTCATGGAATTTTATGTAAGCTGATATTTGACTGGCCTGAACTGAAAAGTAATATGTGTTTGTTACATTACTTTTGTCCTTCCCTTTTCATAGATTTTCTTCTTTTAATGTTCATTCCTATTATATTTTCTAGTTTCACTGTTTGCCTTCTATTTTCCTTTCTTTTCAAAATGTTTGCATTATCACAGTTGGCACTGTTATGGTAAGAAAGATCTATATTAACTGGGTTTATTTTTGCTATCGGTATAATAAAGACAAAAAGTATAATTTAAACTGCTGATCACATATTACATGACATTAAATGAAATGGGAGATGTTTCCAGCTCTGACTGTGCATTGCATTACTAAAGTGAGAAAACATTAAATTAAATAAAATGAACTATTGCTGCTGTTGTGATTTTTTATTCATAAAATATTTATAGAAGCCCATTTGAAGAGAATAAATATTTAGATGGCAGGAGTCAATACAATAATTAATTTCAGACATTAAGTCTTCTATGTGTTCTAGTATTGCCTCTTAAAAGACATTATATGCTTATTGTACCTCAGACCGGAAAATATTTTATTACTCTCTTGCATAACTTAGTGCAGCCCTGTAATGCAGAAATCTGAAATGTATAATTCTTAAGTCTTGCTTACATTCACTTATGCTGAGTTAGTATTTAAGAATTGTGCTGTTCAGATGCATGGAGATCTGGTCTAGCCTCTAAGCTGAGGCAAAATTCCCATCCATATCAACAATTCTACAAAAGATCTCAGTTCATCTGAGGACCGATACTGAGTCTGACCTCCTCGCCACTCATGAGTGGTATACCAGTAGTTAATCTACGGTCAGTATATTTTTAATGTTGTTTTTTCATAAACACATGACAGTATATTTTTAATATTGTTTTTTCATAAACACATGACAGAAATATTTGAGTCACTAATGACAGTTGCCTTCTTCAGTCTCCTCACTCATACTAAATGGACATTTGCTGCAGCAAGGACTATGCAGTCAGGATTTACTTACAACTGACTTTCACAAATGCAGGGCACATATGTAGTAAGGTAACACTGTAATGTAAGAATGTACTAGACAGATATTTTGTGTTTTAAGGCTATACTGTTCAGGTCCACAATGCAAATGTTCATCTATATTTCTTAAAAAGAGACTGTATGTCTGAACAACATAATAGCAGACTCTAAGAGAAATTAATTATTCCTACTGCATTTACCACTGCAATCTCATCCAAATACCACACAAGAAGTATTTTCACGTGAGTACGTAGGAAAGAGAAATGTGTAACACAAGGGAGTAAGTACTGATGATATCAACTAAAAGAACATGTATCATCGCATATTTTGTTATTTATGCAGTAGTAACTATTTGAGATGGACCCATATTCACAATGAAATATTAGACAAGGAACAGAAATGTATAGCTTTATAAAATTATAACAAATTAATATAAAATACACCCCAGGGATCACTTCTGTGTCTCTGCTTGACAGTGGCACAAGTCAGGGAACCTTGTTGGCTAGGCTTATGTAGGCCCTTGGGCCGATAGCCTAGTACCTACCTATGAACCTACCTATTAAAGAGAAACAGAACCAGCCCTGTCTCACCTTACTCATGCATGCTGACTTTAATTATGACCCCAAACCTAACCCTGCACATTAACTTAGGAAAACCCTTTCTCAAACAGTACCATTACACAAGGCACACAAATACACAAACACAAGCATCATTAAACATGCATAACAATAAATCTACCTTTTATTTTAGTTCTTACCCTAATCCTGACCCACAAACCCTTGTGTGTCTGTGCGCATACACACACACACACACACACACACACACACACACACACACACACACACACACACACACACACACACCCCTAATACCAAAACCACTTACCTCAAATTCAGTATATGATAACTAAACCTTATTTAACAAATCTTAACGTCAACTACACCTATGTATAATGTAAACGCACACCAGTTTGTTCTGTTGACCTAAGCAACAATCGACAGAACAAACTCCCAGCATATACTCAGCTATAGTTACACGTTATTCTATGTGTCTCATACTTAACTGCAGTGTGTAGTTAGAAATTACTTTTTCACCTCCATTTCTCATTCAGTGTAGTAGCTAACTGCAGAAAGAAGCACTCTGATATTCTCTTGAAAAAAAAACTCTAGGACATAAGAGGAGAAACATTACCCTTAACTGGCTAGGAAATGTTACAGTATGGTCTGCTCAAATGTTTGCCATTTGTCTGGGCAAAAGGCTTAAGCAGTCTAAATGTTCATTCCAGCTCTGTTGTATAATTTATAGTGGTTTAATGACTTGTATTTATCCATAGTGTATCCTAATAGCAGCTAGTATGATTGTAAGGATGTATAATTTTGAAATGATCTTTATCAATGTGAAATTAGTAAAGGTGCTAACTGCAGTTACTTTTTTTTTTTGTAGTGAAGCAAGCTCTCATATAGCTCTTGCACCACACCACTCAAAATTAAAATATTTTACCTCAGAGTTCACACAGTTATGGACAGACGAAGAATGCCACTTTTAGGAATCACTGTCTCTCTGCCAATCTGATTCTGTGAAGCCTGGATAACAAATTTATTTTTGGCAAATTAAGCATTCTTTTCACATTTTTTCAAAGAACTGGCATTTCACAAATATTTACAACACACATTCAAACAAATTAATGTGGTGCGGGACATATACATCTTAGCCTTACAGGTGCTGTCCCTTCTTGCACCGCATCATATTTAGGCCTGGTGAGTAATTCAGTCCAAGCACTGGTCCATGAGTAGCTTTAGCTATGCACTGAAAGCCATTGGTTTGCTCAGTCTTATTTTTTGATCCCCATATTTCTTTTTTTCTTCTGTTAACCCCAACTTCATTGACTAGGTGGACTGTGCCTTGATTATACCTCAGTTGACCATGGTCTGAAGGAGCTTCCCAGAGGAGTTAAAGGTCTAAGTTGGCTCATCCATCTTAGGGGAGAGAAGCATTTTTAGTCTACTGAATAAATGCCACCTGGCCGACATGAGATGGCATAATACCAGGTATAACTAACAACAATTACTTCAGCCAGCAACACAGCACTTTAGTTGTGTAAAGAAGGAATTTGTTGTGTGAGTTGGCATAATGGTTAAGGTGTTTACCTCATGGACACAAGGTTTGGTTTTCCCCTTTGAGGGGGAATTGGCTAGGCTTAAAATGTCCCACAAGAGAAGCTAGCCTCATACTTAGCTATGAACCTGTGTGGAGGGCAGAGATACCAGTGCACTATTACACAAGACTGCAAGCCCTGCTTTAACAATGTACCGGTCACTACTGAGGGCAGAGTAAAACTAGGACTGGGAAAAATCAGAGGTAGAGCAGAAAATTCCTTCACTGAATGACCTTGTCTTCTACTGCCATGGTACAAAAAACAAAGGGACATCTGTTGAGGTGAATTCCCAGTGGAGAGAGAGTATTCCCAGTGAGGTAATAAAAGTACAGCTTCTGATTATATGGAGGAACAAATGGACTGAAAGTGTAATAATGTGGGCTGAAATACAAAAGTGCATAGACAAAAACATATTAAAAGTAATCCCTTGGCCATACCATATCACTGCTCCATTTCATGGCTACACACAGTTAGACAATATACCTTTCAATGAGGACGTTTCTCTTCATGCTTAACTATTGGCTTTATCTCATTCAGAGTCATGAATAACTTGATGTTTCTATAAGCAATTAAAAAGGAGAAGGAAACACACTGTTTCTAGAAAGGATAGTAGTCCATTATGGTATGGATAGATACAGCCACTCACAAACTGCAGATACACATATACCAACAATTTAATGTCCCTCATATTTATATAATGCCACGTCTTTGGGATGTAGGAAGAAACTGAAGCATCTGGTGAACATTCACAAAGACACATGGATGACATACAGACTTCAGACATAATATAATCCAAGCAGAACATAAAGTGTAGAAATGAGTACTTTCAGGAAGTAATATTAAGTGATGCACTAATACACTACTTAGTGAGGACTTCAATGTGCTTAAAGTCATTTTACCTAGTGAAAGATGCTAATGAAGCTGCCTCCTCCTTCACATACTTTTTTCTTCATTAAATAATTAGCTACTGTTTTACATTTTTGTGGTATTAGCTCTTTAGCATGTTGCTGTATGGCATTTATCTTTCTTCATTTCTTGTTCTGAGGTCTCACAATGTTTGTGTGTAGCAGTGTTTGCTTATGCAGAACCATATTTAGACTTGACCCATAAGTATCTGAGACACCATGATTAACTACTTTGTAGTAAAACATGAATTTACCTGGTAATGTTGCTGATTTAGTATGGAAAGGATGAAAAGGTCTGATGGGCTTCATGTTGCCTTGGTTATTCAGTTCAGAAATGACTCTGACATTGAAGAAGAAACTGCATAATTCTCAGTATACTTTGCTACAATAGCAATAAAGGAGTTTATATTTTTTTCTTTAAATCTATGTTATCTATATTTTCTGGCAATTGCATGTAAAGATACTAGTTTAGGATAGTTTTATCAATTTCAGTTGCTGCTTGCAGATTTGCTCTGTAATCTTTCTCGTGATTTTTGTGTGGAACTGTGTATATAGAAAGTTTTCTTGATGTGTGGAGCATTCTGTGACACACACATGTATTATTATTTCCGTTTTAATTTTCTAATACAGAAAAATTTAGCTGGAATTAAAACTTATTTACTTCAGAAGTGATAACCAATTTTTATTGAATTATTTCCATTTTGGTCTGCAGTATGAATGACTGTAGAGTTGTTTTCTTCAGAGCTGGGAAATATGGCTAACATAGTTGGAGATTCACCAGGATTAGAAATCAGTCAGAAAAGTAACTGTTTTATAATTCTCCCCTAGCAAACTGTAGAAAACAAAACTTGAAGGTGCAGCTTAGACTTGGCAAATGCTATTTAAATAATAAAATCTTAAGGAAAATTTTGTTATTCTTTAACTATCCTCATCAGTGAATACAGACTAAACATATACTAATGTCGTAATTCATTTACATGGCAAACTAGTCAATTCAGAAGCTTATTTGATATCTCTAATGATTTTTTTTTTATATTTCTGATTTTGAGCTGGAATATAAAAATACATTTACCTAGTAATCAATAAATATTGATTAGTTTATATATTATTTATAGTAAGCTGCAGTGGTGCAGCGGTAGCGTTGTCGCCTCACAGCAAGAGGTTCTCCCATTTGATTCTCCGCTGGAGCGCATTCTGCATGGAGTCTGCATGTCCTTCCCATGATCGAGTGGCGTTGAAAAGACATGTGTGAATGGGCATGCCTTCGTTGAAGGTTGGGTGTCGGGCTGGCACCTTGGTACCGTAAAAATCGACTGCCAATCATTAGCAGACCAGAGTTCCACTGTGGCGACCCCTAACCAGGAAAAGCCGAAAGAAAAATGTTATTTATATGTTTAGCTGACCTGGGACACATACATACACATATATATCTTCATCTAAAATGTTGCTTCAGACAGGTTCTTAAACCATTTTTAATTCCCAATACCTTTGTCTTAAAATGCCAGTAGTGGCAGGGAGATAAGAAAGTGATGTCAGAAACAACTGTGTATGAAATAACAATTAAGTATTGATCAGGAAAAAAAATACCTGAGTTACATCTATTTATGAGTCATTACTTATCTATGAAGATGATGCAGTAAATAAAAATCTGTTTTAGTATGTGCTCCTGTGAAGATGGGGAAGCCAAGGTATCAGGGAATGGTGAAGCCAAAGCATTTTGAATTGGTACCTCAGATCTTGAATGGTGCAAGAGTGCAGATAGTGGCATTTGATGGTTTCATGTCATTTTATCAAAAGTTAACTGCCCAAGTATATTTCCAATTGCATTTTTTTTCCTCCGGAATATTTTTGCCATGCGTAATTTTTACTGCAAAATGTTTTGTGATCTATGCATGCAGTACGATTGCACAGACTCTTGAGAAGAGTTCAAAGAAAAAAAAAACACTCAAAAACGTATCTTACTCTGTTGCAAAGCAAATTAAATCATGATCTTAGCATTTACAAGAAGAGGTTTGTTGCAGAGAAGCCTTCTACTTTAGTATGCAGGGGGGGGGCTGCTATTTTGAAAAAAAATTTTGATTTGGGGGTATTTTAGGAGCATCATGATTATCTCATTTTAGTTATAAGCAATTTAATCTTCAAGGTGATACTTTTGAGCAGTTGAGATGAGCTTTATCATAGTGGTATAATTGTGTATGAATACACCAAGAATGCAGAGAGGATTGGAAGACACATTTTATTAATATGTGGGAAGCTTGACAACTCAGGTAGGTTATGAAATGGTAGGCTTCTCTGACTAAACAATCTTGCATGTGAAATGAAATGTAGATCTGTGCACCTTTTCAATTTAAATTCTGTATATACCATATTATATTTTCTTTACTATGGTATAGGTGCTATTTTTATTTACACAAAATGTATACATACAAAATTATACCACTATGACAAGGCTCATTTAAACTTTTCAAATGTATTACCTTGCAGGTGCTATACCTGTAAGATGAAAATGGACAGATTAGATATGAGGATGTTTTACAAGAAAGAATAATCTGGGGTATAAAGCTGATGAAGGTAGCCCAAGAGCTTCAACAGTAACGTGGGAGATAGAGAACGACATAGCTAATGTATTTTACGGTAGAAGGCAAAAGCTCAGAGGTGGTTGTAGTGCTGCTATGCCAAAATATTTTGGAAATGTAGTGATGTGTTTTATTAATTTTTGGACTCTAGTAAAGCATTTATCAAAAATATGATGAGGGAAAGGATAAATATCCAGAAGAAGGTTGTACGGATTCTCTGCGACTTAACTAGCTGCACTTTAAGCAGTCTGTGGCAGAGACATCATAGCTAAACTGCTGTTGTCTGAGAAGCTACAGCTCCGTTTAGCTATACTGCCTTGCACTGCATTTTCTTGATTACTTCTTTATATTACACTTGCATGATTGGACTGCATTACTGTTATCTAAATATCAAATATTTCAATATCAACAATATCAAAGATTCTCCACATCAGATAGTGTGTCAGAAGTGAAATCGCTTGCATAGTACTGAATGACCAGAAGGCAAATGTACAGCCTTATGTTACTATTGGCTGTCCACTTGAGCTATTTCTGCATGATGTAGTGTGAGTTTAAGAAATGTGTACTGTTGTAATATGTTACTTATAGCAAATTAAACATTTCAGTCAGCAATTTAAAGAAGCAGTCTATGGTCTTTAAAATACAATAACACTAATTTAATTAAAGCCACCTACCATGCTCTTTGCATGGGGTATCACAGGAAGGTAAGATTGCACAATGAGTCTGTTTCATGAAATTCCTGACAAAAATACAAAAAAGAAAGAAAAGAAAAGAACTAAAAAGAAATGAAAACTGTGGATGAGAGTGAATGACTAATGAATATTTTGAGTATTCTTGCTCTAAATGAAAACTAGATTTTTGAACTCCATCTAAGGATTCAGCTACATAACAGTGTAAAAAGCAATTTGACAGCTTTAAGAGCTGTAAGGCACTTCACACTTACATGCACCTGCACATGCATATACTCACAGAAACAGAGACGGTGTGACTTGTGCAACAGCTTTTAAAGCTGTAAAACATTTCACACTTACATGCACATGCACACGTATATACTCACAGAAACAGAGACAGTGTGACTTGTGTAACAGCTTCTAAATCTGTTCTTTAATCAGCTGTACTCCACTTTTGACTGCTGTCTGTGTAGCAGTGTAAGTGTTCTACAATTTCTGCAGCTGTAAAATGGCTTGCTCCTAGGCTAAATGTTAACAGTCTGCATATTAATTAGCTAATAAGTTTGAAACTACATATTGATGATATTGAATTTGCATTTTCACCATCCTCAATTTTTTCCCTGCTGCTACTTACCTTCTTGCTTTCCAGCAGTACGAACATGTACAGTTCAGTACTGCAAAACACTGTAATTAACCACAATCTGGATTCGTAAAGTGAGTGCACAGTGGTATTCGCTAAAGGACATTTGCTGAATTGCAATTTGACAACACGGAAAATAGCCAACACACACTTGGCATTCAAGTGTTCAACATACTGCAATTCTGATAGTAAATATATATATATATATATGTATATATATATATATATATATATATATATATATATATATATATATATATATATATATATATATATATATATATATGGATTCACTTCATAACACTGAAACTTCATAATACTGAAAATGACAAAACTTCATAATACTGAAGACCAAAATACTGAAAGCTCAAAATACTGAAAACACATATTATGCATAAACTCAGCTTAAACAACATAAGGCCCCTCTGCACCCCCCACACCCCCTGCTAATTATATATATATATCTACTCCAAGATTGCACTTAACTACACTATGTGCAATCTTGGAGTTGATATATTTAATTAGCAGGGGGTGTGGGGGGCTTGCCCCCTGCATATATTTGGTAGAAATTTTTATGATTTATGTTGTTTAAGCTGAGTTTACGTATAATATGTGTTTTCAGTATTTTGAGTTTCAGTATTTTGAGTATTCAGTATTTTGAGCTTTGAGTATTTTGGTTTCAGTGTTTTGAGTTTCAGTATTTTGATATTTCAATGTTATGAAGTGAGTCTATATATATATATATATATATATATATATATATATATATATATATATATATATATATATATATATATGCATGTATGTATATCTGTTCCCCTGAGTAAATTCTAGTATATCAGTTAAGTGAAAGTTATATGCACTACTAACACTTATGATCAGGTCTCTGAACTTAAGAAGTTACAAAATGTTTTCAAAATAGATTCAAGAAATTCCCTTGGCTAGCTTTGTTCTCAAGGTGAATTTTTTAAATTCATTTCTTAAAGAAATTAAGTAATTAGTTATAATCAGCAACCCTACCATAACCCTCTCTATGGTATCAATTTTGTAGCAGGTATTATTTTGTACACTCTCTGTGGCTCAGTGTTTTTTTTATATTTGCTATCTGAAAGGAGAACTTTATAGTGTTTAAATATTTACTTTCTGTCTTTAGTTATAGTATAAATGATGAAAGGATTTAGCTGCATGCAGAATATAGCACAAACTCCCCAATATTCCTCCTTGCTATAATTTGCAGTCTTATTTCCTAAACCTTACATGGTTTTCAAGTACTATTTATCTCTACCTGGATAGCATAACTTGATTTCCATGTGTTTGATGTATTTAGTGTACGCCTTCCATCTATTATTTAAATTATACTGTTTATATCCTTCTGCTCTCTACAAATAAACATGCATGTTCACCATTTCAGAGCATTTGTCTGAAATCTTAAGCTGACCTGACTTATATTGCTTCATTTTTATGCTTCATTTGACAATTGAACTAGTTTATAACCACATCATCCAGGGCAGTACCTGCTCCTTGAATCTTAGAAGATACTGTTTTTATAGTGTGTAGTTTTGGTAAATTAACTTATACATATATGCAGTCAGTCTCGTTACGCCTATATAATTTTGTTCATCTGTTGCTGGTTTGTCCCAAGCCTCATAGCTACGGAGGTTAAATACATTAACTGATCTCATTATTCACTGACTGCCCCTTCTAATCTCTCAGTCAAATGTTCTGAACTCCATGCCTTATAGCACAATGCCAAGCATTCATCTTAACCGTCATATTACCTTCTCACAATATTTTCATTCTGTCTTCATATTGCATATTAATAGACTGAACAACCTAAGAAATACATCTAATGACTTGAAGAGATTAAAGTGAATAAACTGGATTTCATCTGACTACAGCAGTCACATTTGTCATTAAGTGACCACCAAAATACAAAAATCAGGAGATTGCCTTCTGATTACTTCACCTTCATATAGCTGCTACAAGAACATGGACGTTTTACAACAATTTATTAATTTGCAATTTGTTTACCTGGGAAGTCTACTGGGCCATTCAGAGCCCATTTTCAGTGGAGGCCCATGGAGAAAAGGACCACAATACATGCAAAGGTGAATACAAACATTAAGGATTTTCAATCAGAAATATGTACAAAGAGTAGTTGAACACTAAGTTGACAACATTAGCATACAGGTAGCAACAATTAAATGAGTATCATAGGTTCATAGATTAGAGGTTAATAGAGGTTCATATGTGAATTTCAAGTTTCAGCAAGTGAGTATCCTACATGAATGTGAATGTTCTAGGAAATTAGAGCAGTTACAAATTTCAGTGAACATAATATGATCGTAGATAGGAAAGCATCTCTTGTAATAATATTCTAAGGATGCTAAAAGCAGGTACAGTTCAATGCAGAAGATAGGCATTCACGTAAAGTAGATTTGAAAAAGGTAGTTATTCTGGGTTGTTCTAATACATAATGGTAGAGCATTCCAATTCTTGGCTATGGATCATGGGTAAAGAAGGTGGCAGGATGGGAGGTTTGGTTTATGAACCTGCAAAAGTGTCTGATTCTCAGATCTGAGGGGCCTCTTTGGGAGGTAGTAAGTAAATATAGAGTTGAGGGCATGACAACTGTTTTTATTATTTTATGACTATGTATGACTATTTGCTTACACTTGCATAAAATGTTTAATAATCAATAGACCGAGGTCCTATTGGAATTTTGAGACTCAATACTTCGAGTGATGAAACTAACAAACTTTCAATGCAAGTCAAAAGACGTAACAACAAACTGCAGAAGTCATTATTGCAAAGTAAAAGCATTTGTACTAGAGGGCATGCCACCACTTTTATATCCCCAGTGAGAGGGGGTACAAACACCACTCATGTTAGATATACATACTAGCTACAATATCATAATACAAATATAAACTAAGGAAGACTTTGGGGGCACTGATATATAGGAATTTCAAAAGGAAACATACAGTCAATCATAAGATGTATAAGGCAAAAGCCTTCCTTAAATTTTAAATACATCCAAGAATAATGACGTTAGGACCCTCTCTAAGCAGACATCACTAGTGACCAAGTATC
>NC_056739.1:826102411-826172411 GCF_019279795.1 Protopterus annectens
CTTCATGTGTCAAAAATATAACCAACATACCAAGTACATTTTATTGCAAAATAGTCAGTCTGTTGAGAAATGATGATGTTTTGACAGTTCTTGCAAATTAAAGCTATTCTAAATCTGCCATGTATATATGCAGCATATATAAAGGTGCATTATTTAAGAAGGGCTTGCAAAACATACATTACTTTAGTTCAAAAATATTAGCGAGTAAAGCTCAGCAATCTTAATTCAGATACATAAAACTCAAGGGATCTTACTATGCAATGGTATTAACCGCAGCATTACTGAATGCATTGTTAATGTTACAAAATGATGAACTACACTATATGGATCCTAAATCATCAGACCTCAAATAACCAATGATTTACTATTAACATTGGTTCTAGTTCAATATTTATAAAACCACAAAAGCATGCTAAAAGGCTGAACGGTCAACTAATGCTGCTTCAGTGGTCACTGAAAGTGGTTATACAAATGCATAGCCTCACTTGAGCCTATCTAGGAGTTGGTTACTGTTTCGATCAGGTTCATACATCCTACCTCCATGCCATTCATACGATAATTTCTTAAAAGTGATGAAATTGTTTGCCTTTCAGATATTAAGGGGCAAGCAGTTACACAATCTACCAGTTATGCAATGAAAATAGTTCTTTTTTAGTGGGATCCCGAATGCAGGAAATGCTAATAAACTAACTTTATTTCTGATTTCAAATGATTAATGTTGCATACATTCCACACAGAGCACAGATTTCATAATTTCATTACCGTGAGACATGTAAAGAAGGATCAGGTACTCCTAGCAATTCGATATTTTTTGAGAATAAAAACACCTGGATTGGCTGCACCTGTGCACAACGTATCTTGTAAATGTTTTTTAATCCTTTCTGACTTCTTTTTTTATTTTGGACAAATTGTGTATGTAAACTGCTACATGATATTTTATGCATGGTCTTAGTATCAGCTTGTAAACAGGAACCATCTTCTTGTTATTTCTGCTTCACTGGCAACACAGTAAAGCCTTTGTGATGCAATATTTCCTAATTACTCACTTTGTGTCCTTTGTGATGTAATATTTCCTAATTACTCAGTTTGTGTTTTCATTAAATCAGCGGTGCCTATTGACAACTATTGTGAGCATCCTCATTGTATCTGCCTCAGTTAAAATACAATTATCTAAGGCATATTGGGAGCTAGTGTTGTTCTGATTTGTTTAAGAGCTAGCTAGGCCTGACATCATAAGATGTTACATACAAACATCAAAAGACAAAGAGCATCTGAAAAGAGATGCTGTCATGTATTGGACCGAGCAAGCACAAAGAGATTCAGGAAGGTTTAGGTTAATTCCTGAGGGAGAAGTGGTACTCTTAGTAATGTGCTATTTGTATCGTGGTGGATTGATGGCAAAGGATTGTAGTTTATGTAAGGTAAACTTTTGGCACTAAGCAACAGCATTTTGGTTAAGTTGTCATGTAGTTTAAATGACTATGGTCAAGCTGGCATTTTTTTCTAAGCCCCCCACCAGTGTGGTGGTATTGTGTGAATAGGCTTTGTGAGCAATGAAGTGTGGACCTGTGAGGGTGCTCTGCCCTATGTTGTACAGCAGCAATGTCTCCCTCACTTATCCCTCACAGCTATCGGGGCAATCATTCTGGGTCTCGGTTACACCAGCTTCTGACAAGTGATCCCTTCCCATCAGCATGGCCCATCTCCCAAGATGGGCATGCCTATGTTCCCTGCCAGCTATGCCACACAACAAGCTGCTAATCAATACACAAATGTTTAAACAATAGCCCTGGCTTCTTCCATCTATGCCACCAAAGCTTATTAAAAAAACAGGTATTTGCTAATTATTTCCGGAACTTTTCTCTCTCTGGATGTCCACTGAAAATTAATTTTCACAGTTGGACCTACTCATAAAACAAAGCCAAATAAATACATACCTACCTACTTAAGAAATATATAGGCATATATATATATATATATATATATATATATATATATATATATATATATATATATATATATATAAATAAACAGAAAACAGATTTTAGACCTAATTGCTAGAATTTGTTTGTGTATTTTTTTAAATCTTCACTATTCCAGAGTATTTAGCATCTTATAGAAAATATGGCGGTTCAAATTTCTATAACCAGAAGTACTCATATAAAACACATAATATAAAAAAGCAAATATCTCTGGAAATCTTCAGTCCCAGTTTTCATACAAATTGTGTGCAGGCCCTTACTGGTATTTTGCATGATCTTTCCTATCTCATGTTGCAAGAGTAACGATTCATAAACATCACTCATGCTATTGTCACTCTGCATATACTTGGATAATGTTACCATGAACAACTTCGGTACCCAGGGAGACTTGTGGCATGTAGCTGCTGACACTGCTTCAGTGCCATCTACGTTCCATTACATAGGAACTTGCACCCACAGTCACAGAACACAAATACATGCACCATCAGCTGTAGCACTTCACCACCCCGTGACAGAAATATCTGTAACAAGTGGCATGTCTGCATACACTGCTTTCACATGCCACATCCTGACAACAGCCCAGCCAGGATATCATGTGGACATAAATTGGTGCAACATGATTGCTGTGATCTATGTCCCCCACCCCCAATATATCTGCAGCCTGCACTGTTTATAAGGTGTGCCTACCCTACTCCACCAAAGTCTGTGTGGTAGGTGTGCAGTCTGACACATGCCTGTCTGTCTCTGTTGCCAATCTAATATGGCACCAACATGATACTTGATATTCAACAGTGCACCAAGCAGGCACTGCTGCATGAACACGTACTCTGTATGCTCATGTTCCCATTCTATCCACACTGTTTTGTCTATCGCACTGTCTGTAGTTTGATATCCAGCAATGCCAAAATAAGGTACACCTATCTATTTTAGCAATGCCAAAATAAGGTACACATATCTATTTTGCATGCACACCTGCTCTTGTGTACCTTTAGTACAGCAATTGCAAAACACTTTGATGCTGTGTATACATTGCAATAGTCGCTGCAGAAAAGCTGTTTTGTAAAGTGTAGCTAAATCAACAGTATGATGATCACTGGAGCATGTTGGATTGGATTGTAATGTTATGAGGCTCACAGCACGATAATTATACTAATGATGTAATTTAGAAGACATTTCTCTGAATTACACAAGTAGCAAAGAGCATCACTAGCCCTACAATGGACTACAGGATCCATTGCCTGATTATGGACATACATAACAGGATATGATATATTCTGTTAATGACCCAGCAGCTCTGTGATACTCACATGATTCAGAAACCTAGTATTCAGCCAATAGGCATGCAGTGGCACATAAGGGTACTGATTTGTAGTGTGTTGCCATGCCAATGCACAGTACATATATTGGCAGATGCATGCTTGTGTATGTGACAGGCATGCACCACCCCTTTTCACTTTGCACATATATTTTGCAGTCATACTACTGCACATTAGCATATGGCTATGTCCAATTTTAATGCTTTCTGTTGATGCCTGTTAAATGGCATCCATAATGTGCAATGACAGAATTCAGCTATCATTTCCCTTTTGCTTTCAGCATGGCTAGGAGCTATGGATTCTAGAAGAGCTCCCATGTGGTGCAGCAGGTAAACAAAAATCTTTCTGCATCTGTTGTATCTGTGCCATCCGGAGTGCTTGATGAGGGCTTCCATTACAAAGTGGTTGTCTGACATTGTTTTCCCAGGAAAGTAGGAGATGCTGAGGGCATCACATGAGCTGGAATTAGTACAGCAGCCTGCAAAGCCATCACCCTGATCTTCTCTGCAAATAGAAATAAGAGGTTAGGGAGTGAGATCCCGAATTATGAAGTATGCATGAATAACTCATTATTGTCTTTACATGTACAAGACTTAAAGTATAGCTAATTACAGTTATTGATGTTCATGGGTATGATGTGCTTTTTTTTTTTACCTATTTTTAGTTGTTGTTTTTTCAGCTGTGGAGGAGATACAGGAAAATAGAATAATGTGTCAGATGTGACAGGCACAGTAACCATTTGAAATGTTGAGATCCACCAGAGTGAGTCTTGAAACATGGAGACTGATTGACCAAAAAAGTGAACATACATACATATATTGAGTCCAAGATGACCATTTCCAAAGATATTTCCTTTTTCCAAAGAATGTCGATCTCAGAGTTGGCATATATTAGTTCAGGATTATGCGTGGAAGGTCTAGACCGTTCCATATGGGGGAGGGGGGTGCAGGGCAGCTTATCCATGCTAAAAAGAAGTTTAAAGGAGAAGAGTGATGTTGGGAATTCACCCTTCTCCTGTAGTTTTGGTCATTCTTTTCCAGCTTGTCAGCACGTGGCATTTCAAGTGCCAACATTTTAACAAGGATCCAGCATTCAGGTCTGTCCAAGCATTGGTCTAAATATACAGTTACTGTCCTAACTATACTAATCATCCTCATCTGCTTAATTACACAAATTGGCAATGCTCTGCAGTTTAATTGCACCACTTCTTGTAATTCTGCTTTGGTTTCATTTTATCACTATTCACAGATGTACTTTGCATAATCAACACAGTGCTCATATGTTTGCTTTGCTTTGTCTATCATAAAACTTGTACATGTGATTGTATTGGTATCTCTGCTGACAGGTATTCATGACAGTGCCTTACTTTTGCACAATGGCCTTCCTTAGGTGGGACACTGCACGTACAGGTGTAGGTGGACTTTCTTGGGTGGAACACTGCACTTACAGGCATAGGTGGACTCCCTGAGTGGAACACTGCGCTTACAGGAGTAGGTGGACTTCTTTGCCTGGTACACTGCACTTACAGGTGTAGGTGGACTTCCCTGAGGGGAACACTGTATTTACAAGTGTAGGTGGACTTCTCTGTATGGAACACTGCACTTACAGGTGTAGGTGGACTTCTCTGTGTGGAACACTGCACTTATAGGTGTAGGTGGTCTTCACTGCATTGAACACTGTACGGATAGGTGTACTGTAGGTCTCTGTGATGTGTCACACCATGAAGGCACTACACACAGACCTTGTCAGTCTGTAGTCAGCCTGACCTGTAGTACTGTTTGACTGCACATTGCACAACCCACACCTGTGCCAGTTGCACCTGGCATACACTGAGCATGCAAATATTGAGCTATTATGTAGCAGTGCACATGGTATGCTGGAGTGCATTAATCCCACATTGATGTCACCTCCGCATTCCTACTAGTATTCTAAGATGTGGCATTGCCCCCTAGTGCTAACATTATAGCATTAACCATACAGTGTATAATACCTGGCCGTGGGTCCACTTCTAAATCTTGGAGCCCATAATATTGACATTCACATTCTAGAGACGAAAATACTGACAATACATAATTACAAATGGCTCAAGTCTCCCTGGGCAAGTAAACGCTTGTTCAACACCAAAAGCAAACACACTGGGAAAAAAAAATCAACTACCTAGGTGGGGGGCTATGCCCCGCCACACAACCCCACCCCCTAAATAAATATATATATATATATATATATATATATATATACACACACACACACACACACACACACATATATATATATATATATATATATATATATATATATATATATATATATATATATATCTATATCTATACCAACTCCAAGATCACACTACAGTGGGGAAAAGGGGCATATTTTTAATGCTGGGCAAGTGTTTTCTTGCCCTGGGAAACTTGAGCCTTTCATGTTTATGTATTGTTGACCCCTGGCCATAACCTTCCTCATGGCTGCACAGCTCATTTGTACTGACCGGCTATTTTTGTCTAGCTTTTCTGCACATTGTGCTCACTCTGTTTGACACCTACATGCTAAACTGCTGTTCTCCATCCCAGTCATATGGTCTCTGCTGTCATATGTTGCTCTGTAGTCTACATAAATCTGTAACAAGTGTCCTCAAGTCCTGTGTACAGCTTTTGTTTTGCCATTTCTCAGCTGACTGGCACAATTTAGTGATAAATAATTTTAGTTTGTTTTTCTCTTTATTGATGACATTATTTATTCTATTAGTCCTTTAGTTTAATATTTTCTGCAGTGCTGACTCTAGAGCTGCATGTGATAGGCAGTATCAACCATGCTCTGCATATGCCTCATCATCTTCTGTCTGGGCCACAGCAGTGTGCATGGCAGCATTTCTCCAGGGTGATATGGTCAACATGGAGGGCTTCTGGTGGGTGAAGGTGTAGCCTCCCAATCAGGGAGTGTCATTTGGGGATTCTATTGTGTCAGTTGTTAGGAGATGGGGAGTATGCTGATGGCCATGATGAACCATCAGCTGGATACCGAGGTTGCCAACCCTGGAGCACATCCTCTCATGACTCACAGAGTTACACAGATGCATGACCTTGATCACTGTGTCACCACTGGTTAGGACCAACAAAGATGGCAGTCCAGGAGGAAACTCACTGCTGGTTGACCTAACCACTGTACAGCTGTGTAGGAGGCTGTGACCTCATCCATCCCACTTAATCATATTCCCCTTCCTTCTGTCACTCCCTTCCCCAGTTTGTTGTCCAGTACTCCACCAAATTTCCTCCTTCTGAGTGGCAGTGTCTCTTCTTTGTGGTCCCTTGGATGTGTCCATACCTCTTCATACTTCACTGCCATTTATGCCTGTTTTTGCCTGAAGCCATCAGTATTCCATCAGCATTCCATCAGTATTCCATAAGCATTCCATCAGTATTCCACCAGTATTCCATTACTATTCCATCAGTACTCCATTATTCCTATCCACACATTCACCATGGTGCTTATTTCCTCTACCCTTCTTAAGAAAAAATAAAAGGGCATTTGCCACAGGAAAAAACAAATCCTCTTTCTCTAGCACTCATTCCATCCCCCAAATCCACTTCTGTGCTGTTCCATCTTTCTTACAGTCCTGTCTACCCATTTCTGTGGCACATGTAGCAGGAAGTTTCATGTGTAGCCCTCATCTGTTCGCCTGTCTGAGCCAAAGCATTATTGTGGGTACTTCTACCCACGTGCTTTAGACTGTGAGAACACATGACATGTCACTCTCTTGTCAACTTCTTAGTGGGAATTATTCTGCTGCTAACATCAATAAGCATCCATATGCACCTCTGGGCTCAGCATGTCAGCAATGACTTGTTGCTACTACATACTTAATCACGACTGGGCCACATTCTGCAACTCTGATCACATTCTTTTTTGTGATGCAGGCACTTGTCCATTTCTTTTTATTATGAATCCTGTTAAATGGTTCTCAAGTAACAATATAAGGATTTGTTATGGCTTGATATGTTTGAAACATGACTAGTTTATTTAGAAGATTGGTGTTATTTTACTCTGGTGACATTTTTTATTTTTGTATATATTCTGGCTGCATCTTTTTCTAGCATGTGTTTGTGGATTCTGGGAGAAACACTGATTAGGGATTAATTGCTCCATTTTAAACAACTGTGTGTTAGAATATTAATGTTTTGGTTTAAGGTTACTTCTCTTTAGGTTTTAATGTTGTCATTTTGCATGAACAGATTATATGTGGTATGTTTAGGAAATTCTGACAACTTTATTCTGCTGTCTTATTTTTTTAAGGTTGGTTCGTTTGTAGATTTGGATTACATTTATACTTTGTGTTAGTTCCAACAGCTATTTTATATCACTTGCTACCCATATTATTTTTGGGCTGATTATATGCTTTAATGTGTTTCATTTATTTTTCTGTGGGAAGGTTTGTGGCAGTAGTAATTTCTATCTATATGGTATGTCATTAGTACACTTTAGTTCATAACTGCAGTGACAAATCAGATTTATATATATTGTAGTTAGTTTGTGTAGTTGATTTGATCTTTTTAGTATAGTGTTTGAGATTACTGTACTGATTCTTTACTTTTAGAATAGTGCAGAAGAACTGCAGTTAATCTGGTCAGTTGGTGGCGTGCAAAAACATGTAGCTAAACTATTTATGATTTATTCTCTAAACTACCCAGTAAGGGCACATGCAAAGACTAACTAGACAAAAGATTTGTATTGTCACACTTTAGCCAAGGTCCACTTTTTCTGTATACACATATGTAAGTGTATAAACTGGTCACATGCCTGTCTTGTACTTGTTTTAAAAAGACAAAGGGACAAAGATGTGAAATTCACTGTTGAGATAGTATCAGTGGTGCTAGAGACCTGCAAATTAGAGTTATAATAAAGCTGTAATAACCTTTGGCTCTTGGACATTATTGCCATTTGTGAAATCCTGCTGATATTTATGGAAAGCTAAAGGCAAATTCTAGAAGTGGTAATAACATCATAACATCATATGCTAAGGATGTAGTTTCGGTATCCCTTTGAAAGTCTACAGGGGAACTACATTACACCAATATGTATATAAATCATCATGTTAGATTAAACACCATTAATAGAGTCTCTTTAGCTGATGATGAGACAGATAAAAAGAAGGTATATTTTGTTGCAACTTATAATGTTTTTAGTGAAAAATTGACTGAATTACTTTGATATTATTTGAATTTTTTATTAAGGAATTGTGAACTTTCTATAATATTAAATAAGATCCCCTTTATCTCCTATAAATGTAGTAGAAGTTTGTTAATCCATAGCAATTTTGTGTCTCTTGCTGTGTGTGTGTTTATAGGCACCTTCCTCAGGATGTACTTTTCCTTGTGAGGATTGTTCTCTTTATCAGTTTATTGTCAGTTCTTTTTGTAGAATCAATAATCTAAAGTTTAAACCTGTAAATATGTTTACATGTAATACTGAAGGAGAAGTTCTTGCTGATGTCATCCCACTCAGGGGCTTGCACAATGATGTCAGCTATGGGAAGCAGATACCAGACTGTTGGAATTCGGCTGTGGGGTAGAGGGGGTGTGTACTGTGTACTCTCTCTGTTTACCTAACCTGGCTGGTTGTAACATCCCCATGGTTGCACTTGAAATTTGCAACAGTGGATTTGGATACACAAATGGAGTGGTGGAGGATGAGTCTCTAGCTGTTATTTGTTTTAAAACAAACAAAAAATGAGCCGTTACTACTTAAAGTGTAGCAGTTGAGCTGCACAGTCATACTGGTGCACAGTGCCCAGAGTCTAAGAGTCTTCAGTGCACAGTGCATGTCACACAGAGATAATTATCAGAGACAGAGAAGAAATATGAGAACATTTATCTTGACTTCCCCATCTGGCTCTACCAGGCAACAGGACAAAAAGAAAAAAAGGAAAAAAAGATTAGATAATTAAAAGGTACTTTAGGTAGCCAAACCATCGCTGATTTCCAAAGTTTAATGAACAGCACAAAGTTTAAAGTCAGACATTGCACTGCCTGTAGTATAGAATAGTCTGGATGTGACTTCTACGGGCTGTACTTCAGAACTGTGCAACTAGTATAACGGGCTGTGACTTCTACAGGCTCTACTTTAGAATGTTGCAACTAGTGTAACTGGATGTGACGTCTACAGGCTGTTCTTCAGAAATGTGCACCTGGTGTAACTGGATGCGACTTCTACAAGCTGTACTTCAGAACTGTGCACCTAGTATAATGGGCTGTGAGTTTTACAGGCTGTACTTCAGAACTGTGCACCTAGTGTAACTGGATGTGACTTCTACAGGCTGGACTTCAGAAGTGTACACCTACTGAAACTGGATGCAACTTCTACAGGCTTTAATTCGGAACTGTGCACCTAGTGTAACTGGATGTGACTTCTACAGGCTGGACTTTAGAATGTTGCAACTAGTGTAACTGGATGTGACTTCTACAGGCTGGACTTCAGAAGTGTACACCTACTGAAACTGGATGCAACTTCTATAGGCTTTAATTCGGAACTGTGCACCTAGTGTAACTGGATGTGACCTCTACAGGCTGTATGTACGAACTGTCCACCTAGTGTAATTGTGTGACTTCTACAGGCTGTAGTTCAGCTCTGTGCACATAGAGTAAGTGGATGTGACTTCTACAGGTTGGACTTTAGAATGTTGCACCTAGTGTAACTGGATGTGACTTCTACAGGCTGAACTTTAGAATGTTGCAACTAGTGTAACTGGATGTGACTTCTACAGGCTGGACTTCAGAAGTGTACACCTACTGAAACTGGATGCAACTTCTACAGGCTTTAATTCGGAACTGTGCACCTAGTGTAACTGGATGTGACTTCTACAGGCTGGACTTCAGAAGTGTACACCTACTGAAACTGGATGCAACTTCTACAGGCTTTAATTCGGAACTGTGCACCTAGTGTAACTGGATGTGACCTCTACAGGCTGTATGTACGAACTGTCCACCTAGTGTAACTGTGTGTGACTTCTACAGGCTGTAGTTCAGCACTGTGCACATAGAATAAGTGGATGTTACTTCTACAGGCTGTACTTCAGAACTGTGCATCTAGGGTAATTGGATGTGACTTCTACAGGCTGTATGTGTGAAATGTACACCTAGTGTAACTAGATGTGACTTCTACAGGCTGTACTTCAGAACTGTGCACCTAGTGTAACTGGATGCAACTTCTACAGGCTGGACTTCAGAAGTGTACACCTACTGAAACTGGATGCAACTTCTACAGGCTTTAATTTGGAACTGTGCACCTAGTGTAACTGGATGTGACCTCTACAGGCTGTATGTATGAACTGTCCACCTAGTGTAACGGTGTGTGACTTCTACAGGCTGTAGTTCAGCACTGTGCACATAGTGTAAGTGGATGTTACTTCTACAGGCTGTACTTCAGAACTGTGCATCTAGGGTAATTGGATGTGACTTCTACAGGCTGTACATGTGAAATGTACACCTAGTGTAACTAGATGTGACTTCTACAGGCTGTACTTCAGAACTGTGCACCTAGTGTAACTGGATGTGACAACTGTGCACGTAGTGTAACTGAATGTGACTTTTACAGGCTGTACTTCAGAACTGTGTACCTAGTGTAACTGGATGGGAGTTCTTCAGGCTGTACTTCAAAACTATGCAGCTAGTGTCACTGGATGTGACTTCTACAGGCTGTATTTCAGAACTGTGCAGCTAGTGTAACTGGATTCAATTTCTACAGGCTCTAGTGTAACTGGATTCAATTTCTACAGGCTGTACATCAAAACTCTGCAGCTAGTGTAACTGAATGTGACTTCTACAGGCTGTAATTTAGAACTGTGCACCTGGTGTAAGTCGATTTTACTTCTCAGCCTGTACTTCAGAACTGTGCACCTAGTGTAACTGGAAGTGACTTCTACAGGCTATACTTCAGAATTCTGCAGCAAGTGTAACTGGATATGACATCACAGGCAGTACTTCAGAGCTGTGCACCAAGTGTAAGTGGATATGACTTTTACAGGCTGTACTTCAGAACTCCACACCCAGTGTAAGTGGATGTGACTTCTACAGACTGTACTTCAGAACTGTGCACCTTGTGTAATTGGATGTGTCTTCTACAGACTGTACTTCAGAACTGTGCACCTAGTGTAACTGGATGCGACTTCTATAGGCTGTACTCCAGAACTGGGCACATAATGTAACTTAATGAGACCTCTACAGGCTGTAATTCAGAACTGTGCACCTAGTTTAACTGGATCTGCCTTCTACAGGGTATACTTAAGAAGTGTGCATGTAGTGTAACTGGATGTGACTTCTACAGGCTGTATAACAGAACTGTGCACCTACTGTAACTGAAAGCGACTTCTACAGACTGTACTTCAGAACTGTGCACCTAGTGTAACTGGATTTGACTTCTACAGGCTGTACTTCAGAACTGTGCACCTAGTGTAACTGGATGGGACTTCTACAGGCTGTACATCAGTACTGCCCATCTAGTGTAACTGGATGTGACTTCTCCAGGCTGTACTTCAGAACTGTGTACCTAGTATAGCTGGATGCGAATTCTACAGGCTTTAGTTCGGAACTGTGCACCAAGTGTAACTGGATGTGACTTCTGCAGGCTGTACTTTGGAAATGTGCACCCAGAGTAATTGGATGTGACCTCTACAGGCTGTACGTATGAACTGTGCACCTAGTTTAACTGTATGTGCCTTCTACAGGCTATAGTTCAGAACTGTGCACCTAGTGTAACTGTATGTGACTTCTACAGTCTGTACTTTAGAACTGGGCATCTAGGGTAATTGGATGTGACTTCTACAGGCTGTACTTCAGAACTGTGCAACTAGTGTAACTGGATGTGACTTCTACAGGCTGTACTTGTGAAATGTACACCTACTGTAACTAGATGTGACTTCTACAGGCTGTACTTCAGAACTGTGCACCTAGTATAACTGGATGTGACAACTGTGCACGTAGTGTAACTGGATGTGACTTTTACAGGCTGTACTTCAGAACTGTGCACCTAGTGTAACTGGATGGGAGTTTTCAAGGCTGTACTTCAAAACTATACAGCTAGTGTCACTGGATGTGACTTCTACAGGCTGTACTTCAGAACTGTGCAGCTGGTGTAACTGGATTCAATTTCTATAGGCTGTATTTCAAAACTCTGCAGCTAGTGTAACTGAATGTGACTTCTACAGGCTGTACTTCAGCACTGTGCAGCTAGTGTAACTGGAAGTGACTTCAACAGGCTATATTTCAGAATTGTGCACCTAGTGTAACTGGATATGACATCACAGGCAGTACTTCAGAGCTGTGCACCAAGTGTAAGTGGATGCGACTTCTATAGGCTGTACTCCAGAACTGGGCACATAATGTAACTTAATGAGACCTCTACAGACTGTAATTCAGAACTGTGCACCTAGTTTAACTGGATCTGCCTTCTACAGGGTATACTTAAGAAGTGTGCATGTAGTGTAACTGGATGTGACTTCTACAGGCTGTATAACAGAACTGTGCACCTACTGTAACTGAAAGCGACTTCTACAGACTGTACTTCAAAACTGTGCACCTAGTGTAACTGGATTTGACTTCTACAGGCTGTACTTCAGAACTGTGCACCTAGTGTAACTGGATGGGACTTCTACAGGCTGTACATCAGTACTGTCCATCTAGTGTAACTGGATGTGACTTCTCCAGGCTGTACTTCAGAACTGTGTACCTAGTATAGCTGGATGCGAATTCTACAGGCTTTAGTTCGGAACTGTGCACCAAGTGTAACTGGATGTGACTTCTGCAGGCTGTACTTTGGAAATGTGCACCTTTTGTAACTGGTTCTGACTTCAACAAGCTGTCCTACAGTACTGTGTACCTAGTGTAAATAAATGTGACTTCTACAAGCTGTACATCAAAACTGTGCACCTAGTGTAACTGGTAGTGACTTCTAGAGCATGTACTTCAGAACTGTGTACCTAGTGTAACTGGATGTGACTTCTATAGGCTGCAGTTCAGAACTGTGCACCTAATGTAAGTAGATGTGACTTCTACAGGCTTTACTTCAGAACTGTGCATCTAGTGTAACTGGATGTGACTTCTACAGGCTGTACTTCAGAAACGTGCTCCTAGTGTAACTGGTTCTTACTTCTACAAGCTGTGCTACATTACTGCTTACCTTTTGTAACTGCATGTGACTTCTACAAGCTGTACTTCAAAACGGTGCACCTAGTGTAACTGGATGTGATATCGACAACCTGTACTTCAGATTTGTGCAACTAGTGTAACTGGATGTGACTTCTACAGGCTGTACTTCAGAAATGTGCACCTATTGTAACTGATCTGACTTTTACAGGCTGTACTTCAGTACTGTGCACCTAGTGTAACTGGATGTGACTTCTACAGGATGTACTTCAGAACTTTGCAGCTAGTGTAACTGGATGTGACTGCTATAGGATGTACTTTAGAACTTTGTACCTAGTGTAACTGTATGCAACTTCTACATGCTGCACTTCAGAATTGTGCAGATAGTGTAACTGTGTGTGGCTTCTCCAGGTTGTACTTCAGAACTGTGCACCTAGTGTAACTGGGTATGAGTTCTACACGCAGTACTTCTGATCTGTGCACTTAGTGTAACTGGTTGTGTTCTACAGGCTGTACTTCAGAACTGTGCAGCTAGTGTAACTGGCTTTGACTTCTACAGGCTATACATCAGAACAGGGCACTTATTGTAACTGGATGCAACTTTCTATGTGCTGTAATTCGGAACTCTGCACCTAGTGTAACTGGATGTGACTTCTATGTATTGTACTTCAGAACTGTCCACCTATTGTAACTGGTTTTAACTTCTACAGGCTGTTCTTCAGAACTGTGCACCTAGTGGACCTGGATTTGACTTCTACAGGTTATCCTTCCAAACTGTGCACCTAGTGTAATGGATGTGACTTCTACAGGCTGTACTTCAGAACTGTGCACTTAGTTTAAATGGATGGTATTTCTGCAGGATGTACTTCAGAACTGTGCACAGAGTGTAACTGGATATGACTTCTGCAGGCTGTACTTCAGAACTGTGCACTTAGTGTAAGTGGATGTGACCTCTACGCGCTGTACTTCAGAACTGTGCACTTAGTGTAACTGGATGTGACTTCTTCAGGTTGTACTTCTGAACTGTACGCCTAGTGTAACTGGATGTGACTTCGACATGCTGTACTTCAGAAGTTTGCATCTAGTGTAACCGGATGTGACTTCTACAGGCTGTACTTCCGAAATGTGCACCTAGTGTAACAGAATTGGACTTCTACATGGTGTACTTCAGAACTGTGGACTTAGTGTAACTGGATGTGACTTCTACATGCTGTACTTCAGAACTGTGCACCTAGTGCAACTGGATGTGACTTCTACAGGCTTTACTTCAGAACTGTGTTCCTAGTGGAACAGAATTGGACTTCTCTAGGCTGTACTTCGGAACTGTGCAACTAGTGTAAATGAATATGACTTCTACAGGCTGTACTTCAGAACTTTGCAGCTATAATAACTGTACATGACTTTTATATGCCGTACATCAAAACCATTCACATTGTGTAACTAGATTTGACTTATACATGCTGTACTTCAGAACTGTGCACCTCGTGTAACTGTAAATGACTTCTACAGGCTGTACTTTAGAACTGTGCACTTAGTGTAAGTGGATGTGACTTCTACGGGCTGTACTTCAGAACTTTGCACTTAGTGTAATTGGATGTGACTTCTACGGGCTGAACGTCAGAACTGTGAACCTAGTGTAACTGAATGTGACTTCTACAAGCTGTACTTCAAAACTCTGCACATAGTGTAACTGGATGCAACTTCTACAGGCTAAACTTCATAACTTTGCAGCTTGTGTAAATGGATGTGACTTTTACAGGCTGTAGGTCAGAACTGTACACCCAGTGTAACTGGATGTGACTTTTACAGGCTGTGCTTCAGAACTGTGCAACTAGTGTAATTGGATGTGATTTCTACAGGCTGTACTTCAGAAATGTGCACCTAGTGTAACTGGTTCTGATTACTACAAGCTGTGCTACAGTGCTATGTACCTAGTGTAACTGCATGTATCTTCTGCAAGCTGAACTTCAAAACTGTGCACCTAGTGTAAATGGATGCGACTTCTACAGCATATACTTCAGAACTGTGCATCTAGCGTAACTGGATGTGACTTGTACAGGCTGGACGTCTGAACTGTGCATCTTATGTAACTGGATGTTACGTCTACAGGCTGTACCTCAGAAATGTGCACCTAGTGTAACTGGTAGTGAATTCTAGAGCATGTACTTCAGAACTGTGTACCTAATGTAATTGGATGTGACTTGTATAGGCTGCACTTCAGAACTGTACACATAGTGTAACTGGATGTGACTTCTACAGGCTGTAGTTCAGAACTGTGCACCTAATGTAAGTAGAAGTGACTTCTACAGGCTTTATTTCAGAACTGTGCAACTAGTGTAACTGGATGTGACTTCTAGAGGCTGTACTTCAGAAATGTGCTCCGAGTTTAACTCATTCTTACTTCTACAAGCTGCGCTACATTACTGTGTACCTTTTGTAACTACGTGTGACTTCTACAAGCTGTACTTCAAAACTGTGCACTTAGTGTAACTAGATGTGACATCGACAGGCTGTACTTCAGATTTGTGCAACTAGTGTAAATGGATATGACTTCTACAGGGTGTACTTCAGAAATGTGCACCTATTGTAACTGATCTGACTTTTACAGGCTGTACTTCAGTACTGTGTACCTAGGGTAACTGGTTGCGACTTCTACATGCTGCACTTCAAAACTGTGCACCTAGTGGACCTGGATGTGATTTCTACAGGCTGTAATTCAGAACTGTACAGCTAAATTAACTGTACATGACGTTTACATGCTGTACATCAAAACCATTCACATAGTGTAACTAGATTTGACTTATACATGCTGTACTTCAGAACTGTGCACCTACTACAATCTGTGCTACAGTGCTATGTACCTAGTGTAACTGCATGTGTCTTCTACAAGCTGTACTTCAAAACTGTGCACCTAGTGTAACTGGATGCGACTTCTACAGCATATACTTCAGAACTGTTCATCTGGTGTAACTGTATGTGACTTCTACAGGCTGGACGTCTGATCTGTGCATCTTGTGTAACTGGATGTTACATCTACAGGCTGTACCTCTGAAATGTGCACCTTTTGTAACTGGTTCTGACTTCAACAAGCTGTCCTACAGTACTATGTACCTAGTGTAACTGCATGTGACTTCTACAAGCTGTACCTCAAAACTGTGCACCTAGTGTAACTGGTAGTGAATTCTAGAGCATGTACTTCAGAACTGTGTACCTAGTGTATCTGGATGTGACTTCTATAGGCTCCAGTTCAGAACTGTACACATAGTGTAACTGGATGTGACTTCTACAGGCTGTAGTTCAGAACTGTGCACCTAATGTAAGTAGATGTGACTTCTACAGGCTTTATTTCAGAAATGTGCTCCGAGTGTAACTCATTTTTACTTCTACAAGCTGTGCTACATTACTGTGTACCTTTTGTAACTGCATGTAACTTCTACAAGCTGTACTTCAAAACTGTGCACCTAGTGTAACTGGATGTGACATCGGCAGGCTGTACTTCAGATTTGTGCAACTAGTGTAACTGGATGTGACTTCTACAGGGTGTACTTCATTAATGTGCACCTATTGTAACTGATCTGACTTTTACAAGCTGTACTTCAGTACTGTGTACCTAGGGTAACTGGATGTGACTTCTACATGCTGTACTTCAAAACTGTGCACCTAGTGTACCTGGATGTGACTTCTATAGGCTGTACTTTAGAACTTTGTACCAGTGAAACTGCATGCAACTTCTACATGCTGCACTTCAGAACTGTGCAGCTAGTGTAACTGTGTGTGACTTCTACAGGCTGTACTTCAGAATTGTGCACCGAGTGTAACTGGGTGTGAGTTCTACATGCAGCACTTCTGATCTGTGCACTTAGCGTAGCTGGCTGTGTTCAACAGGCTGTACTTCAGAACTCTGCAGCTAGTGTAACTGGATGTGACTTCTATGTATTGTACTTCAGAACTGTGACCCTAGTGTACCTGGATGTGACCTCTATGGGCTGTACTTCAAATTCTGCGCCTCGTGTAACTGGATGTGACTTCTATGGGCTGTACTTCAAAACTGTCCACCTATTGTAACGGGATTTGACTTTTACAGGCTGTACTTCAGAACTGTGCACCTAGTGGACCAGGATTTGACTTATACACGTTGTACTTCCAAACTGTGCACTAGTGTAATGGATGTGACTTCTATAGGCTGGACATCCGAACTGTGCACCTTGTGTAATTGGATGTGACTTCTACAGGTTGTACTTCAGAAATGTGCACCAATTGTAACTTGTTCTGACTTCAACAAGCTGTCTTACAGTACTGTGTACCTAGTGTAACTGCATGTGATCTCTACAATCTGTACATCAAAACAGCAACTAGTGTAACAGGATGTGACTTCTACAGCCTGTACTTCAGAAATGTGTACCTAGTGTAACAGGATGTGACTTCTAAAGGCTGTAGTTCAGAACTGAGCACCGTGTGTAACAGAATTGGACTTCTACAGGCTGTACTTCAGAACTATGCAACTAGTGTAAATGGATGTGACTTCTACAGGCTGTACTTCAGAACTGTGCACCTAGTGAAACTATACATGACCTCTACAAGCTGTACATCAGAACTTTGCACCTGGTGTAACTGGATGTGGCTTCTACAGGCTGCACTTCAGAAATGTGCACTTAGTATAACTGGATGGTATTTCTACAGGATGTCCTTCAGAACTGTGTACCAAGTGTAACTGGATATTACTTCTGCAGGCTGTATGTCAGAACTGTGCATTTAGTATAACTATATGTGACTTCTACAGGCTGTACTTCAGAACTTTGCACTTAGTGTAAGTGGATGTGATTTCTACTCGCTGTACTTCAGAACTGTACACTTAGTGTAACTGGATGTGACTTCTACGGGTTGTATCTCAGAACTGTGCACCTAGTATAACTGGATGTGACTTCTTCAGGTCGTACTTCAGAACTGTGGACTTAGTGTAACTGGATGTGACTTCTATAGGCTGTACCTTAGAACTGTGCAATTAGTGTAACAGAATTGGACTTCTCCAGGCTGTACTTCGGAACTGTACAATTAGTGTAAATGAATGTGACTTCTAAAGGCTGTACTTCAGAACTGTGCATCTAGTTTAACTGTAAATGGCTTCTACATACTGTACATCAAAACCATTCAGATAGTGTAACTAGATTTGAATTCTACATGCTGTACTTCAGAAATGTGCACCTAGTGTAACTGTACATGACTTCTACAGGCTGTACTTTAGAACTGTGAACCTAGTGTAACTGGATGTGACTTCTACAAGCTGTACTTCAGAACTGTGCACTTAGAGTAACTGGATGGTATTTCTACAGGATGTACTTCAGAACTGTGCACCTAGTGTAACTGGATATGACTTCTGCAGGCTATATGTCAGAACTGTGCACTTAATGTAAGTGGATGTGACTTATATTGGCTGTACATCAGAACTGTGCACTTAGTGTAACTGGATGTCACTTCTTCAGGCTGTACTTCAGAACTGCACACCCATTGTAACTGGATGTGACTTCTTCACGTTGTACTTCAGAACTGTGCACCTAGTGTAACTGGATGTGACTTCTACAAGCTGTACTTCAAAACTGTGCACATAGTGTAACTGGATGTGACTTCTACCTGCTAAACTTCATAACTTTGCAGCTAGTGTAACTGGATGTGATGTCTACAGCCTGTAGGTCAGAACTGTGCACCTAGTGTAACTTGATGTGACTTCTACAGGCTGTGCTTCAGAACAGTGCAACTAGTGTAACTGGATGTGATTTCTACAGGCTGTACTTCAAAAATGTGCACCTAGAGTAACTGGTTCTGATTACTACAAGCTGTGCTATATTGCTATTTACCTAGTGTAACCGCATATGACTTCTACAAGTTGTACTTCAAAACTCTGCACCTAGTGTAACTGGATGCGACTTCTACAGGATGTACTTCAGAACTGTGCATCTAGTGTTACTGGATGTGACTTCTACAGGCTGGACTTTCGAACTGTGCACCTTGTGCAACTGGATGTGATGTCTGCAGGCTGTACCTCAGAAATGTGCATCTTTTGTAACTGGTTCTGACTTCAACAAGCTGTCCTACAGTACTGTGTACCTAGTGTAAATGAATGTCACTTCTACAAGCTGTACATCAAAACTGTGCACCTAGTGTAACTGGTAGTGACTTCTAGAGCATGTACTTCAGAACTGTGTACCTAGTGTAACTGGATGTGACTTCTATAGGCTGCAGTTCAGAACTGTGCACCTAATGTAAGTAGATGTGACTTCTACAGGCTTTACTTCAGAACTGTGCATCTAGTGTAACTGGATGTGACTTCTACAGGCTGTACTTCAGAAACGTGCTCCTAGTGTAACTGGTTCTTACTTCTACAAGCTGTGCTACATTACTGCTTACCTTTTGTAACTGCATGTGACTTCTACAAGCTGTACTTCAAAACGGTGCACCTAGTGTAACTGGATGTGACTTCTACAGGATGTACTTCAGAACTTTGCAGCTAGTGTAACTGGATGTGACTGCTATAGGATATACTTTAGAACTTTGTACCTAGTGTAACTGCATGCAACTTCTACATGCTGCACTTCAGAACTGTGCAGATAGTGTAACTGTGTGTGACATCTACAGACTGTACTTCAGACCTGTGCACCTAGTGTAACTGGGTGTGAGTTCTACACGCAGTACTTCTGATCTGTGCACTTAGTGTAACTGGTTGTGTTCTACAGGCTGTACTTCAGAACTATGCACCTACTGTAACTGGTTTTGACTTCTACAGGCTATACATCAGAACAGGGCACTTATTGTAACTGGATGCAACTTTCTATGCGCTGTACTTCAGGACTCTGCACCTAGTGTAACTGGATGTGACCTCTATGGGTTGTACTTCAAATTGTGCACCTCGTGTAACTGGATGTGACTTCTATGGGCTGTACTTCAGAACTGTCCACCTATTGTAACTGGATTTAACTTTTGCAGGTTGTACTTCAGAACTGTGCACCTAGTGGACCAGGATTTGACTTCTACAGGTTGTAATTCCAAACTGTGCACCTAGTGTAATGGATGTGATTTCTATAGGCTGGACATCCGAACTGTGCATCTTGTGTAACTGGAAGTGACTTCTACAGGTTGTACTTCAGAAATGTGCACCTATTGTAACTTGTTCTGACTTCAACAAGCTGTCCTATAGTACTGTGTACCTAGTGTAACTGCATGTGACTTCTACAAGCTGTACATCAAAACTGTGGAACTAGTGTAACAAGATGTGACTTCTACAGCCTGTACTTCAGAACTGTGTACCTATTGTAATTGGATGTGACTTCTACAGGCTGCACTTCAGAACTGTACACCTAGTGTAACTGTGTGTGACTTCTACAGGCTGTACTTCAGAACAGTGCACCTAGTTTAACTGTACTTGACCTCTACATGCTGTACATCAAAACTGTTCACATAGAGTAACTAGAATTGACTTCTAGAGGCTGTACTTCAGAACTGTGCAATTCATATAATGAATAGTATTTCTACAGGATGTACTTCAGAACTGTGCACCAAGTGTAACTGGATATCACTTCTGCAGGCGGTATGTCAGAACTATGCACTTAGTATATCTGTATGTAACTTCTACAGGCTGTACTTCAGAAATGTGCAATTAGTGTAAGTGGATGCAACTTCTACAGGCTATACTTCAGAACTGTGCACCTAGTTTAACTGTACATGACTTCTACATTGTGTACATTAAAACCGTTCCAATAGTGTAACTAGATTTGACTTCTACATGCTGTGCTTCAGTACTGTGCACCTAGTGTAATCAGATGCGACTTCTACAGGCTGTACTTCAGAACTGTGGACTTAGTGTAACTGGATGTGACTTCTACATGCTGTACTTCAGAACTGTTTTCCTAGTGCAATTGGATGTGACTTCTACAGGCTGTACTTCAGAACTATGCACATAGTGTAACATAATTGGACTTCTACAGGCTGTACTTCAGAACTGTGCAACTAGTGTAAATGGATATGACTTCCACAGGCTGTACTTCAGAACTGTACACCTAGTTTAACTGTACATGACTTCTACATTGTGTACATTAAAATTGTTCACATAGGGTAACTAGATTTGACTTCTACATGCTGTACTTCAGAACTGTGCACCTAGTGTAACTGTACAAGACTTCTACAGGCTGTACTTTAGAACTGTGCACCTAGTGTAACTGGATATGACTTCTGCAGGCTGTATATCAGAACTGTGCACTTAGTGTAAGTGGATGTTACTTCTACGGGCTGTACATCAGAACTGTGCACCTACTGTAACTGGATGTCACTTTTTCAGGCTGTACTTCAGTACTGTGCTCCTAGTGTAATCTGGTGTGACTTCTACAGGCTGTACTTCAGAAATGTGGACTTAGTGTAACTGGATGTGACTTCTATGTGCTGTACTTCAGAACTGTGCACCTAGTGCAACTTCATGTGACTTCTACAGGATGTACTTCAGAACTGTGCACCTAGTGTAACTGGATGTAACTTCTACAGGCTGTACTTAGAGAGCTGTACACCTAGTGTAACTTTAAGTGACTTCTACATGCTGTACTTCAAAACTGTACACCAAGTGTAACTGGATGTGTCTTCAGCAGGCTGTATGTCAGAACTGTGCACTTAGTGTAACTGGATGTGACTTCTACAGGCTGTACTTCAGAAATGTGCACTTAGTGTAACTGGATGTGACTTGACTTCTACGCTCTGTACTTCAAAACTGTGCACCTAGTGTAACTGGATGTCACTTCTTCAGGCTGTACTTCAGTACTATGCAGCTAGTGTAATTGGATGTGATTTGTACAGGCTGTCCTTCAGAACTGCGGACTTAGTGCAACTGGATGTGACTTCTGCGTGCTGTATATCAGAACTGTGCACCTAGTGCAACTGTATGTGACTTCTACAGGCTGTACTTCAGAACTGTGCACCTAGTGTAACTGGATATGACTTCTACAGGCTGCACTTCAGAACTGTGCACCTAGTGGAACTGGATGTGACTTCTACAGCCTGTACTTCTGTACTGTATATCTAATGTAACTGGATGGGATTTCTACAGGTTGTAATTCAAAACTGTGCACATAGTGTAACTGGATGTGACTTTTACACGATGTACTTCAGAACTGTGCAGGCTAGTGTAACAGTGTGTGACTTCTAAAGCGTGTAATGAAGAACTGTGTACCTAGTGTAACTGGATATGACTTTTACAGGCTGTAGTTCAGAAATGTGCACATAGTGTACTGGATGACATTTCTACAAGCTGTACCTCAGAACTGTGTACCTTGAGTAACTGGATGTGACTTCTACGGGCTCTACTTCAGAACTGTGCACCTAGTGTAACTGGATGTGAATTCTACAGGCTGTACTTCAGAACTCTGCACCTAGTGTACCTGAATGTGACTTCTACGGGCTGTACTTCAGAACTGTGCACTTAGAGTAACTGGATGTGACTTTGAGGTGTATGTCAGAACTGTGCACCTAATGTAACTGGATGTTACTTCTTCAGGCTTACATCAGTACTGTGCACCTAGTGTAATCGGATGCTACTTCTACATGCTGTACTTCAGAACTGTGGACTTAGTGTAACTGGATGTGACTTCTACGGGCTCTACTTCACAACTGTGCACCTAGTGTAACTGGATGTGACTTCTACAGGCTGTACTTCAGAACTGTGCACCTAGGTAATTGACTCAGCACAGCTCCTCGTGGTGTCCTGCAGAGTTCTACAAGCAGCAGCGAGTGGAAGAGTGACTTTCCATTGAAGTGCGCTAGCCGATTTAAAGCATTTACTGTTGTTACTATATCTATTTTCTGCTACTTTGTAAGAAAAAAAAAATATTCTTGTTTCCCGCCTTTACTGAACTAGAATAGTCCAGTCTTCAGGTATTGCTGATCTCTGGGCTGTGTCATAGTTCCTGTGTTGCCCATAGCCTTGTTTGGATAGGAGGAAGCTTCTTTGTTCACCAGTGGGAGTGGGGAGCTCTGAGCAGCCTATCTGTCCCTAAAGGAGTGGTTCCAGCCCTGTAACTTGTAGCTTATTGGCTGTTTTGGGCCATTTCCTAGCTCTTTCTAACCCCCTGCTATAAAGTCATCTTTAGTGCACTTTTGCGCTTGTAATTGACTCAGCACAGCTTCTCGTGGTATCCTGCAGAGTTCTACAAGCAGCAGCAAGTGGAAGAGTGACTTTCCATTGATTTATAAGTATTTTTTTGGCTACTTATTTCCGACTGCTTTTTCTCACCGAAAAGTGAGTTTCTATAACTAAATAAGCTCTGCAAAGTTGATTTACTGCATTATTGTTTGTTTTCCTGAACTTTTTTGCACTTTTAAAGTTTGTTTTGCTTAAATTAACTGGTAGGCTACACACTCAAGTGCACTAGCCGTTTTAAAGCATTTACTGTTGTTACTGTATCTATTTTCTGCTACTTTGTAAGAAAAAAAATATATATATATCCTTGTTTCCCGCCTTTACTGAACTAGAATAGTCCAGGTTTCAGGTATTGCTGATCTCTGGGCTGTGTCATAGTTCCTGTGTTGCCCATATCCTTGTTTGGATAGGAGGAAGCTTCTTTGTTCACCAGTGGGAGTGGGGAGCTCTGAGCAGCCTATCTGTCCCTAAAAGAGTGGTTCAAGCCCAGTAACTTGTAGCTTATTGGCCGTTTTGGGCCATTTCCTAGCTCTTTCTAACCCCCTGCTATAAAGCCCGCTTTAGCATGCTTTTGCGCGATGTTGCGCATAGCGCAGCATTGGGCAGCGCCGCTTAATCAGGTTTAGACTGTTCCCAGCTCCACAAAGTCTGCTCTTCATTTTTCCCCTTAGAACTGCTCTAACTCTCAGTCTAAACATTCTATTCTCAATCTAAAAACCCCGCGTTTGCTCCTATAAGCATTTTGTATAAGTTAAGCACTTTTTAACTAATAAAGCACTACATCCTCCTAAAATCCCCTTGAGTACCCTATCTCCTATAGGTCCTTTCTGATTCAGTTATATAGCAGTTCCTTACACTATTCTAGCATGTCAAAGGGACAGATGCTGGCTTCCTCTCCATTTCAGCTGGTGAATCTGGGAATCTTGAAGCAATGTTACAACTGCCTCATGTACACAGACAACCCTCTCCTCCTCCCAACAAATACAAATATATGTGAGAGATGCAACCATATAGCCAAACTGGAGGCTGAGCTCTCTCGACTCAGTGCTGGCATAACCAGTCAGGAGGAGAAGGTAACCACACACACTACAAATCCAGTCTCACATAGACCTACCACAACTGCAAACCAAACACATAAACACACACAAATTCATCCCAAGGGGCCAAACCCTTTGGGGGAGGGGAAAAATTTGGGGCACAAGAAAAAAACCCAAAAGGGGAAATTTAATCAAAAAAAGGCCCCCCCCTTTTTCCCTAAAAAAAAGGTTTTATGTTAGAAAACCTGGGTGGAAACTCCCAGTTTTTTTTTTTTTTTTTTTTTTTTTTTTTTTTTTTTTTTTTTTTTTAATTAAATATTTTTTTATTTTTTTTTTTTTTTTTTTTTTTTTTTTTTGGGGGGGGGGGGGGGGGAGGGGGGGGGGGTTGGGGGGGGGGGGGGGGGGGGGGGGGGGGGGGGGGGGGGCGGGGGGGGGGGGCCTGGGACTTTTTCCTTTTTAAAATTTTCCTGATACGGGCTTAACAAAAGGGAAGGTTGGGGCAAATTTCCCAAACCCCCCCCAAAGGGCCCCAAATTTTTCTTCCCAAAAGGGGTTTCCCCCCCAAAATCTCAAAAAAGGGCCCAGGTGAGACCCCTTCCCAAACAAAAAACCAAAAATAAAAGGGCTTCCCTTTGGGAAAAAAACAAACCCCCAAAAAAAAACCCACAAAAAGGGGGTTTTTAATCCATTAAATACGGGAAGAAAAGAATTTGGGGACCAGGGACCCAAAAAGGAAAGGTCCTTCTATTTGGGGAACTACACCCCCAAAGGGGTTTAAAAAGACCTTTTCCCCAAACCTTTTTAAAAGGGTTTAAATTAGGAATTAAAAAGGGGCTTTGGGGGCCCCTTTATCCCCCCCAAATTCACCCCTTTGGGGGCAATCCCCTTTGGGGAAGGGTCCCCTTTTTTAACCCGCCCCCGGGGCCAATTGGAAAGGGACCCCAAAAAGTCCCTTTACCGAAAAGGGGTTTAAACAATCCAAACTCCTGGATAAAGAAACTCCCAGTTTAAAATATAAACCCCTTTAAAAGAGGGTTTGCCGGGCTCAAGGCCAGCCCAACCCGAATTTGGACCATGCCCCAACCTCCAGAAAATAAAAACCCCAACAGGGTTTGGTTGGGATTTGGGGAATTTTTTTTCGGGGACGGGTAAATGGGAAATTTGTGGGGGCCCAATTCAAAACCCAAAGGGCCCCTTTACTCGGGGGAAAACCCCCAAAAGGGTCCATGAAAAAAAGGGCCAGAGCCCCTTTAAAAAACCTGAACTCTTTTTAAAAAAAACCCCTTCCCAATGGGGGGAACCCGTAAAAAGGTTTGGGGCCGGGGGGTTTGACTTCTTTTGTCACTTCCCAAAGGGTTTAAAAAAACCCTAACCCCCTTAAAATGGAAGGGATTAAACCCCAAGGGGGGAAAAGGCCCCACCTTTCTGGGCCCCTTTATAAATCCCCCAGGGAGTACCTTAGAACCTAAATTAAAAACCCCAAAAGTTCCCCGGGATGGGATTTCCTACCAAGCTGTTTTTAAAAAAATTGTCCCCTAGTGAACTTTTAAGGGGTGATTCAAATCCCGGGCCAAAAGGCCTGCCAAAACCCAAAAGGGAACTATAGTAAAACCAACAGGCTTTGTAAAATTTTTGTGCACTTAGGAAGTGGAGGGACTTCTAAAGGGCTTTAATCGGAATCCCCCCACCTTTTTAAACGGAGTCACTTCTTTGGGGGAAAAAACTTCAGTATTGGGAGCTGAGTTTAAATGACTTCTGTGTACTTCAGAACTTTTAAAAACCCTTTTAAAATGGAAGTGATTTCTTCCGGGGGTAAAACCAAAAACCCCTTTGGGGCCTAGGTTAATAAAGGGCCCAAAGGGCGTATTTTTAGTATGTATAACCAAATGTAACTGGATGTGACTTTTACAAGCTGTTCTTCAGAATTGTGCACCTAGTGTAACTTTAAGTGACTTCTACATGCTGTACTTCAGAACTGCACACCAAATGTAACTAGTAGTGACCAGCAGGCTGTATGTCAGAACTGTGCACTTAGTGTAAGTGGATGTGACTTCTATAGGCTGTAAGTCAGAACTGTGCACCTTGTGTAACTGGATGTCACTTCTTCAGGCTGTACTTCAGTACTCTGCAGCTAGAGTAATTAAATGCGACTTCTACAAGCTGTACTTCAGAACTGTGTACCTTGTGTAACTGGATTTGACTCCTACGGGCTCTACTTCAGAACTGTGCAACTAGTGTAACTGGATGTGAATTCTACAGCCTGTACTTTAGTACTGTATACCAAATGTAACTGGGTGAGCCTTCTAAAGGCTGTACTTCAAAACTGTGCGCATAGTGTAACTGGATGTGACTTCTACAGGATGTACTTTAGAACTTTGCAGCAAGTGTAACTGTATGTGACTTCTACAGGCTGTACTTCAGAACTGTGCACCTAGTGTAACTGGAAGTGACTTCTACAAGCGGTAATTTGCACCAAAACTGTGCACCTAGTGTAATGGATGTGACTTCTACAAGCAGTAATTCAAAACTGTGCACCTAGTGTAATGGATGTGATTTCTACGGGCTGTATTTCAGAACTGTGCTCCTAGTGTAACTGGATGTGATTTCTACAGGCTGTACCTTAGACCTTTGCTCCTAGTGTAACTGGATGTAACTTCTACAGGCTCTACTTTAGAACTCTGCACCTAGTGTATGCGAATGTGACTTCTACAGGTTGTACTTCAGAACTGTGCACCTACTGTAACATCTAGATTGGGAGAGGTCATTGTGCCCCTTTACTCTTCCCTCATCAGGCCCATAATTGAGTACAATGCCCCATTTGGGATGTACCTTACCCGACACCTGCAGCAATTGGAAAGACCCCAAAAGTACCTCACCAAGAGGATCAAGGGACTCAAACATATGCCATATGCTGCCTGGCTAAAGAAACTCCAGCTCTACTCAGTAGCATACTGCCTTCTCAGAGGTGATCTATGCCTGACGTACAAGGCCATGTCCAACCCGGAATTAATGGACATGCTCCACCTCAGAAAATCGAAATCCAACAGAGCTATGCGTGTGAGAGATTTGAACCTCAGCACAGAAAAAAATAGGACATGCTGGAGGGACAGATTCATAACCCAGAGGCTCCCTTCACTCTGGAATAACGTCCCAGTCCATGTTAGGCAGAGCCCCTCACTGACTCTCTTCAAGAGAAATCTTGACGAGTGGATGGGAGATCGTAGGTTTAGGCCAGGGGGGGTGACTTCTGTGTCACTGCTAGACAGAGGTACAGTAAACTAACCCTTAAAATAGGCACAGTGTACTCATTCCAAGGGGTGGCGAAAGCCAAACACACTTTGGCTAGGCTTATAAATGCCCTAGGGCAGATAGCCTAGTATGAACCTATGAACCTATAGTGTAACTGGATGTGACTTCTACAAGCTGTTCTTCAGAATTGTGCACCTAGTGTAACTTTAAGTGACTTCTACATGCTGTACTTCAGAACTGCACACCAAATGTAACTAGTAGTGACCAGCAGGCTGTATGTCAGAACTGTGCACTTAGTGTAAGTGGATGTGACTTCTATAGGCTGTAAGTCAGAACTGTGCACCTTGTGTAACTGGATGTCACTTCTTCAGGCTGTACTTCAGTACTCTGCAGCTAGAGTAATTAAATGCGACTTCTACAAGCTGTACTTCAGAACTGTGTACCTTGTGTAACTGGATTTGACTCCTACGGGCTCTACTTCAGAACTGTGCAACTAGTGTAACTGGATGTGAATTCTACAGCCTGTACTTTAGTACTGTATACCAAATGTAACTGGGTGAGCCTTCTAAAGGCTGTACTTCAAAACTGTGCATAGTGTAACTGGATGTGACTTCTACAGGATGTACTTTAGAACTTTGCAGCAAGTGTAACTGTATGTGACTTCTACAGGCTGTACTTCAGAACTGTGCACCTAGTGTAACTGGAAGTGACTTCTACAAGCGGTAATTCAAAACTGTGCACCTAGTGTAATGGATGTGACTTCTACAAGCAGTAATTCAAAACTGTGCACCTAGTGTAATGGATGTGATTTCACGGGCTGTATTCAAGCACTGTGCTCCTAGTGTAACTGGATGTGATTTCTACAGGCTGTACCTTAGACCTTTGCTCCTAGTGTAACTGGATGTAACTTCTACAGGCTCTACTTTAGAACTCTGCACCTAGTGTATGAATGTGACTTCTACAGGTTGTACTTCAGAACTGTGCACCTACTGTAACATCTAGATTGGGAGAGGTCATTGTGCCTTACTCTTCCCTCATCAGGCCCATAATTGAGTACAATGCCCCATTTGGGATGTACCTTACCCGACACCTGCAGCAATTGGAAAGACCCCAAAAGTACCTCACCAAGAGGATCAAGGGACTCAAACATATGCCATATGCTGCCTGGCTAAAGAAACTCCAGCTCTACTCAGTAGCATACTGCCTTCTCAGAGGTGATCTATGCCTGACGTACAAGGCCATGTCCAACCCGGAATTAATGGACATGCTCCACCTCAGAAAATCGAAATCCACCAGAGCTATGCGTGTGAGAGATTTGAACCTCAGCACAGAAATAAATAGGACATGCTGGAGGGACAGATTCATAACCCAGAGGCTCCCTTCACTCTGGAATAACGTCCCAGTCCATGTTAGGCAGAGCCCCTCACTGACTCTCTTCAAGAGAAATCTTGACGAGTGGATGGGAGATCGTAGGTTTAGGCCAGGGGGGGTGACTTCTGTGTCACTGCTAGACAGAGGTACAGTAAACTAACCCTTAAAATAGGCACAGTGTACTCATTCCAAGGGGTGGCGAAAGCCAAACACACTTTGGCTAGGCTTATAAATGCCCTAGGGCAGATAGCCTAGTATGAACCTATGAACCTATAGTGTAACTGGATGTGACTTCTACAAGCTGTTCTTCAGAATTGTGCACCTAGTGTAACTTTAAGTGACTTCTACATGCTGTACTTCAGAACTGCACACCAAATGTAACTAGTAGTGACCAGCAGGCTGTATGTCAGAACTGTGCACTTAGTGTAAGTGGATGTGACTTCTATAGGCTGTAAGTCAGAACTGTGCACCTTGTGTAACTGGATGTCACTTCTTCAGGCTATACTTCAGTACTCTGCAGCTAGAGTAATTAAATGTGACTTCTACAGACTGTACTTCAGAACTGTGGACTTAGATAACTGGATGTGACTTCTACATGCTGTACATCAGAACTGTGCACCAAGTGCAACTGGATGTGACTTCTACAGGATGTACTTCAGAACTATGCAGCTAGTGTAACTGTATGTGACTTCTACAGGCTGTAATGAAGAACTGTGTATGTAGTCTAACTGGATCTGACTTTTACAGGCTGTAGTTCAGAATTGTGCATGTAGTGTACGGGATGAGACTTCCACAGGCTGCACTTCTGGACACTGCACCTGGTGTAACTGGATGTGACTTCTACAGGCCGTAATTCAGAACTGTGCACCTAGTGTAATGGATGTGACTTCTACAGGCTGTACTTCAAAACTTTGCACATAGTGTAACTGGATTTGACTTTTACAGGTTGTACTTCAGAACTGTGCACCTACTGTAATTGTACATGACTTCTACATGCTGTAGTTCAGAACTATGCACCTAGTGTAACTGGATGTGACTTTTACAGGCTGTACTTCAAAACTGTGTACCTAGTGTAACTGGATGCACCTTCTACAGGGTGTACTTCTGAACTGTGCAGCTAAAGTAACTGGATGTGACTTCTACAGGCTGTACTTCAGATCTGTGCACCTAGTGTAACTAGATGTAACTTCCACAGGCTGTTGTTCAGAACTGTGCAGCTAGTTTAACTGTATGTGAAATCTACAGGCTGTACTTCACAACTGTGCACTTAGTGTAACTGGATCTTATTTTTACACGCTGTACTTAAGAACTGTGCACCTAGTGTAACTGAGTGTCACTTCTACAGGATGTACTTCAGAACTGTGCACCTAATGTAACTGGATGTGACTTCTACAGGCTGTACTTCAGAACTGTGCCCCTAGTGTAATGGGATGCGACATTTGCAGGCTGTACTTCCGAACTGTGAACCTAGTGTAACTGGATGTGACTTCTATTGGCTGTACTTCTGAACTGTGCACCTTGTCTAACTGGATGTGTCTTCTACAGGCTGCACTTCAGAACTGTGCACCTAGTGCAACTGGATGTGTCCTTAACATGCTATACTTCAGAACTGTGAACCTAGTTTAACTGGATGTGACTTCTACAGGCTGTACTTCAGAACTGTGCACCTACTGTAACTGGATGTGACTTCTACAGGCTGTACTTCAGAAATGTGCACCTAGAGTACCTGGATCTATCTTCTACAGGCTGTGCTGCAGTACTGTGTACCTAGTGTAACTGGATGTGTCCTTAACATGCTATACTTCAGAACTGTGCACCTAGTTTAACTGGATGTTATTTCTACAGGCTGTTCTACAAAACTGTGCCCTTAGTGTAACTGGATGTGACTTCTACAGGCTGTATGTCAGAACTGTGCACCTAGTGTAACATGGTTGTGACTTCTACAGGTTGTACTTCAGAACTGTGCAACTAGTGTAACTGGTTTGACTTCTACAGGCTGTACTTCAGAAATGTGCACCTAGTCTAACTGGATCTGACTTCTACTGGTTGTTCTTCAGAACTGTGAACCTAGTGTACTGGATGTGACTTCTACAAGCTGTACTTAAGAACTGCGTACTTAGTGTAACTGAATTGGACTTCTTCAGACTGTACTTCAGAACTGTGCAACTATTGTAACTGGATGTGACTTCTACAGGCTTTACTTCAGAACTGTGCACATAGTGTAACTGTGTGTGATTTCTAAAGGCTATCCTTGTGAATTGTGCACCTAGTGAAACTGGATGTGACTTCTACAGACTGTACTTCTGAACTGTGCACATAGTTTAACTGTACATGACTTATACAGGCTGTACTTCAGAAATGTGCACCTATTCTAACTAGATGTGACTTCCACAGGCTGTACTTCAGAACTGTGCACCTAGTGTAACTGCATGTGACTTCTACAGGCTGTACTTATTACTGTGCACTTAGTATAACTGGATCTTATTTCTACACACTCTACTTCAGAACTATGCACCTAGTGTAACTGGATGTGACTTCTACTGGCTGTATGTCAGAACTGTGCACCTAGTGTAACTGGATGGGACTTCTACAAGCTGTACTTAAGAACTGTGCACCCAGGGTAACTGGATGTGACTTCTACAAGCTGTACATCAGAACTGTGCACCTGGTGTAACTGGATGTGACTTCTACAGCCTGTACTTTAGTACTGTATACCAAATGTAACTGGGTGAGCCTTCTAAAGGCTGTACTTCAAAACTGTATCTGGATGTGACTTCTACAGGATGTACATTAGAACTTTGCAGCAAGTGTAACTGTATGTGACTTCTACAGGCTGTACTTCAGAACTGTGCACCTAGTGTAATTGATGTGACTTCTACAAGCAGTAATTCAAAACTGTGCACCTAGTGTAATGGATGTGACTTCTATGGGCTGTATTTCAGAACTGTGCACCTAGTGTAACTGGATGTGATTTCTACAGGCTGTACCTTAGACCTTTTCTCCTAGTGTAACTGGATGTGACTTCTACAGGCTCTACTTTAGAACTGTGCACCTAGTGTATGTGAATGTGACTTCTACAGGTTGTACTTCAGAACTGTGCACCTACTGTAACTGGATGTGAGTTTGAAAGGCTGTACATCAGAACTGTGCACCCAGTTAAACTGGATGTGACTTCAACAAGCTGTACGTAAGAACTGTGCACCTAGTGTAATTGGATGTGAATTCTAGAGGCTGTGCTTCAAAACTGTGCATCTAGTGTAAGTGGATGTGACTACTACAGGCTATCCTTCAGAACTGTCCACCTAGTGTAACTGGATGTGACTTCTACATGCTGTACTTTAGAACTGTGCACCTAGTGTAACTTTAAATGACTTCTACATGCTGTACTACAGAACTGTACACCAAGTATAACTGGATGTGACTTCAGCAGGCTGTATGTCAGAACTGTGCACTTAGGGTAACTGGATGTGACTTCTACAGGCTGTACTTCAGAAATGTGCACTTAGTGTAACTGGATGTGACTTATATGCTCAGTACTTCAGAACTGTGCACCTAGTGTAACTGGATGTCACTTCTTCAGGCTTTACTTCAGTACTGTGCAGATAGTGCAATTGGATGCGAATTCTACAGGCTTTACTTCAAAACTGTGGACTTAGTGTAACTGATTGTGACTTCTACATGTTGTACGTCAGAACTGTGCACCAAGTGCAACTGTATGTGACTTCTACAGGCTGTACTTCAGAAATGTGCACCTAGTGTAACTGGATGTGACTTCTACAAGCTGCACTTCAGAACTGTGCACCTAGTGGATCTGGATGTGACTTCTACAGCCTGTACTTCAGTACTGTATACCTAATGTAACTGGATGTGACTTCTACAGGTTGTACTTCAAAACTGTGCACACAGTGTAACTGTATGTGACTTCAACAGGATGTACTTCAGAACTGCACAGGCTAGTGTAACTGTGTGAGACTTCTAAAGGCTGTAATGAAGAACTGTGTAGTTAGTGTAACTGGATATGACTTTTACAGGCTGTAGTTGAGAATTGTGCACGTAGTGTACTGGATGAGACTTCTACAAGCTGCACTTCAGAACTGTGTACCTTGTGTAATTGGATTTGACTCCTACAGGCTCTACTTCAGAACTGTGCACCTAGTGTAACTGGATGTGACTTCTACAGGATGTACTTCAGAACTCTGCACCTAGTGTTACTGAATGTGACTTCTACGGGCTGTACTTCAGAACTGTGCACTTAGTGTAACTGGATGTGACTTTGAGCTGTAGGTCAGAACTGTGCATCTAGTGTAACTGGATGTCACTTCTTCAAGCTTACTTCAGTACTGTGCACCTAGTGTGATTGGCTGTGACTTCTACAGGCTGTACTTCTGAACTGTGGACTTAGTGTAACTGGATGTGGCTTCTACATGCTGTACTTCAGAACTGTGCAACTAGTGTAACTGTGTGTGACTTCTACAGGCTGTACTTCAGAACTGTGCACCTAGTGTAACTGGATGTGAGTTCCACACGCAGTACTTCTGAACTGTGCACTTAGTGTAACTGGTTGTGTTCTACAGGCTGTACTTCAGAACTGTGCACCTAGTGTAACTGGTTGTGACTTCTACAGGCTATATGTCAGAACAGGGCACTTATTGTATTTGAATGCTACTTTCTTTGGGCTGTACTTCAGAACTCTGCACCTAGTGTAACTTGATGTGACTTCTATGGATTGTACTTCGGAACTGTGACCCTAGTGTAAGTGGATGTGACCTCTATGGGTTGTACTTCAAACTGTGCACCTAGTGTAACTGGATGTGACTTCTATGGGCTGTACTTCAGAACTGTCCACCTAGTGCAACTGGATTTAACTTCTACAGGCTGTATTTCTGACTGTGCACCTAGTGGACCTGGATTTGACTTCTACAGGTTGTACTTCCAAACTGTGCACCTAGAGTAATGGATGTGACTTCTATAGGCTGGACTTATGAACTGTGCACCTTGTGTAACTGGATGTGACTTCTACAGGCTGTACATCAGAAATGTGCACCTATTATAACTTGTTCTGACTTCAACAAGCTGTCCAATTGCACTGTGTACCTAGTGTAACTGCATGTGCCTTCTACAGGCTGCACTTCAGAACTGTACACCTAGTGTAACTGGATGTGAATTCTACAAGCTGTACTTCAGAAGTGTGCTCTTAGTGTAACTGGTTCTTACTTCTACAAGCTGTGCTACAGTACTGTGTACCTTTTGTAACTGCACATGACTTCTACAAGCTCTACTTCAAAACTGTGCACCTAGTGTAAATGGATGTGACTTTTACAGGCTGTACTTCATAAATGTGCACCATGTGTAACAGAATTTGACTTCTACAGGCTGTAGTTCAGAACGTAGCAATAGTGTAAATGGATGTGACTTCTACAGGCTGTACTTCAGAACTGAGCACCTAGTTTACCTGTACATAACATCTACATGCTGTACATTAAAACTGTTCACATAGAGTAACTAGAATTGACTTCTACAGTCTGTACTTCAGAACTGTGCACCAAGTGTAACTGGATTTGACTTCTACAGGCTGTACTTCAGAACTGTGCACTTAATATAACTGGATGGTATTTCTACAGGATGTACTTCAGAACTGTGCACCAAGTGTAACTGGATATGACTTCTGCAGGCTGTATGTCAGAACTGTACACTTAGTATAACTGTATGTGACTTCTACAGGCTGTACTTCAGAACTGTGCACCTAGTTTAACTGTATGTGACTTCCACATGCTGTACATCAAAACCGTTCACATAGTGTAACTAGATTTGACTTCTACATTCTGTACTTCAGAACTGTGCACCAAGTGTAACTGTACATGACTTCTACAGGCTGTACTTTAGAACTGTGAACCTAGTGTAACTGGATGTGACTTCTACAGGCTGTACTTCAGAACTGTGCACTTATTTTAACTGGATGATTTTCTAAAGGATGTACTTCAGAACTGTGTACCTTGTGTAACTTGATATGACTTCTGAAGGCTGTATGTCAGAACTGTGCACAGTGTAAGTGGATGTGACTTCTACTGGTTTTACTTCAGAACTGTACACTTAGTGTAACTGAATGTGACTTCTACGGGCTGTACATCAGAACTGTGCACCTAGTGTAACTGGATGTCACTTCTTCAGGCTGTATTTCAGAACTGCACACCTAGTGTCACTTGATGTGACTTCTTTAGGTTGTACTTCAGAACTGTGCACCTAGTGTAACTGCATGTGACCTCTACAAGCTGTACTTCAAAACTGTGTACATAGTGTAACTGGATGTGACTAGTACAGGCTGAACTTCATAACTTTGCACCTAGTGTAACTGGATGTGACTTCATCAGGCTGTAGGTCAGAACTGTGCACCTAGTGTAACTGGATGTGATTTCTACAGGCTGTACTTTAGAAATGTACACCTAGTGTAACTGGTTCTGATTTCTACAAGCTGTGCTATAGTGCTATGTACCTAGTGTAACCGCATGTGACTTCTACAAGCTGTACTTCAAAACTGTGCACCTAGTGTAACTGGATGTGACTTCTACCAGATGTACTTCAGAACTGTGCACCTAGTGTAACTGGATGTGACTTCTACAGGCTGGACTTCCAAACTGTGCACCTTGTGTAACTGGATGTGGCGTCTACAGGCTTCACTTCAGAAATGTGCACCTATTGTAACTTGTTCTGACTTCAACAAGCTGTCCTACAGTACTGTGTACCTAGTATAACTGCATGTGACTTCTACAAGCTGTACATCAAAACTGTGCACCTAGTGTAACTGGATGTGACTTCTACAGGCTACACTTCAAAACTGTACACCTAGTGTTACTGGATGTGACTTCTACAGGCTGTAGTTCAGAACTGTGCATCTAGTGTAACTGGATGTGACTTCTACAGTCTGTACTTCAGAAATGTGCTCCTAGTTTAACTGGTTCTTACTTCTACAAGTTGTGCTACATTACTGTGTACCTTTTGAACTGCATGTGCCTTCTACAAGCTGTACATCAGAACTGTGCACCTAGTGTAACTGGATGTGACTTCTACAGGCTGTACTTCAGATCTGTGCAACTAGTGTAACTGGATGTGACTTCTACAAGCTGTACTTCAGAAATGTGCACCTAGTGTAACTGATATGACATTAACAGGCTGTACTGCAGTACTTTTTACCTAGGGTAACTGGATGTGACTTCTACATGCTGTACTTCAAAACTGTGCCCCTAGTGTATCTGCATGAGACTTCTACAGGCTGCACTTCAGAACTGTGCACCTAGTGTAACTGGATGTGACTTCTACAAGCTGCACTTCAGAACTGTGCACCTAGTGGAACTGGATGTGACTTCTACAGCCTGTACTTCAGTACTGTATACCTAATGCAACTGGATGTGACTTCTACAGGTTGTACTTCAAAACTGTGCACACAGTGTAACTGGATGTGACTTCTACAGGATGTACTTCAGAACTGTGCAGGCTAGTGTAACTGTGTGAGACTTCTAAAGGCTGTAATGAAGAACTGTGTACCTAGTGTAACTGTATATGACTTTTACAGGCTGTAGTTCAGAATTGTGCATGTAGTGTACTGGATGAGACTTCTACAAGCTGTACTTCAGAACTGTGTACCTTGTGTAACTGGATTTGACTCCTACGGGCTCTACTTCAGAACTGTGCAACTAGTGTAACTGGATGTGACTTCTACAGCCTGTACTTTAGTACTGTATACCAAATGTAACTGGGTGAGCCTTCTAAAGGCTGTACTTCAAAACTGTGCACATAGTGTAACTGGATGTGACTTCTACAGGATGTACTTTAGAACTTTGCAGCAAGTGTAACTGTATGTGACTTCTACAGGCTGTACTTCAGAACTGTGCACCTAGTGTAACTGGAAGTGACTTCTACAAGCGGTAATTCAAAACTGTGCACCTAGTGTAATGGATGTGACTTCTACAAGCAGTAATTCAAAACTGTGCACCTAGTGTAATGGATGTGATCTCTACGGGCTGTATTTCAGAACTGTGCTCCTAGTGTAACTGGATGTGATTTCTACAGGCTGTACCTTAGACCTTTGCTCCTAGTGTAACTGGATGTAACTTCTACAGGCTCTACTTTAGAACTCTGCACCTAGTGTATGCGAATGTGACTTCTACAGGTTGTACTTCAGAACTGTGCACCTACTGTAACTGGATGTGAGTTTGAAAGGCTGTACATCAGAACTGTGCACCCAGTTAAACTGGATGTGACTTCAACAAGCTGTATGTAAGAACTGTGCACCTAGTTTAATTGGATGTGAATTCTAGAGGCTGTGCTTCAGAACTGTGCATCTAGTGTAAGTGGATGTGACTACTACAGGCTATCCTTCAGAACTGTCCACCTAGTGTAACTGGATGTGACTTCTACATGCTGTACTTTAGAACTGTGCACCTAGTGTAACTTTAAATGACTTCTACATGCTGTACTACAGAACTGTACACCAAGTGTAACTGGATGTGACTTCAGCAGGATGTATGTCAGAACAGTGCACTTAGGGTAACTGGATGTGACTTCTACAGGCTGTACTTCAGAAATGTGCACTTAGTGTAACTGGATGTGACTTATATGCTCAGTACTTCAGAACTGTGCACCTAGTGTAACTGGATGTCACTTCTTCAGGCTGTACTTCAGTACTGTGCAGATAGTGCAATTGGATGCGAATTCTACAGGCTGTACTTCAGAACTGTGGACTTAGTGTAACTGATTGTGACTTCTACATGTTGTACGTCAGAACTGTGCACCAAGTGCAACTGTATGTGACTTCTACAGGCTGTACTTCAGAAATGTGCACCTAGTGTAACTGGATGTGACTTCTACAAGCTGCACTTCAGAACTGTGCACCTTGTGGATCTGGATGTGACTTCTACAGCCTGTACTTCAGTACTGTTTACCTAATGTAACTGGATGTGACTTCTACAGGTTGTACTTCAAAACTGTGCACACAGTGTAACTGTATGTGACTTCAACAGGATGTACTTCAGAACTGCACAGGCTAGTGTAATTGTGTGAGACTTCTAAAGGCTGTAATGAAGAACTGTGTACTTAGTGTAACTGGATATGACTTTTACAGGCTGTAGTTGAGAATTGTACACGTAGTGTACTGGATGAGACTTCTACAAGCTGCACTTCAGAACTGTGCACCTAGTGTAACTGGATGTGACTTCTACAGGATGTACTTCAGTACTCTGCACCTAGTGTAACTGAATGTGACTTCTACAGGCTGTACTTCAGAACTGTGCACTTAGTGTAACTGGATGTGACTTTGAGCTGTAGGTCAGAACTGTGCATCTAGTGTAACTGGATGTCACTTCTTCAGGCTTACTTCAGTACTGTGCACCTAGTGTGATCGGCTGTGACTTCTACAGGCTGTACTTCTGAACTGTGGACTTAGTGTAACTGGATGTTGCTTCTACATGTTGTACTTCAGAACTGTGCAACTAGTGTAAGTGGATGTGAGTTCTACACGCAGTACTTCTGAACTGTGCACTTAGTGTAACTTGTTTTGTTCTACAGGCTGTACTTCAGAACTGTGCACCTAGTGTAACTGGTTGTGACTTCTACAGGCTATATGTCAGAACAGGGCACTTATTGTATTTGAATGCAACTTTCTTTGGGCTGTACTTCAGAACTCTGCACCTAGTGTAACTTGATGTGACTTCTATGGATTGTACTTCGGAACTGTGACCCTAGTGTAAGTGGATGTGACCTCTATGGGTTGTACTTCAAACTGTGCACCTAGTGTAACTGGATGTGACTTCTATGGGCTGTACTTCAGAACTGTCCACCTAGTGTAACTGGATTTAACTTCTACAGGCTGTACTTCTGACTGTGCACCTAGTGGACCTGGATTTGACTTCTACAGGTTGTAATTCCAAACTGTGCACCTAGAGTAATGGATGTGACTTATATAGGCTGGACTTATGAACTGTGCACCTTGTGTAACTGGATGTGACTTCTACAGGGTGTACATCAGAAATGTGCACCTATTATAACTTGTTCTGACTTCAACAAGCTGTCCTATTGCACTGTGTACCTAGTGTAACTGCATGTGCCTTCTACAGGCTGCACTTCAGAACTGTACACCTAGTGTAACTGGATGTGACTTCTACATGCTGTACTTCAGAACTGTGCTCCTAGTGTAACTGGTTCTTACTTCTACAAGCTGTGCTACAGTACTGTGTACCTTTTGTAACTGCATGTGACTTCTACAAGCTCTACTTCAAAACTGTGCACCTAGTGTAAATGGATGTGACTTTTACAGGCTGTACTTCATAAATGTGCACCATGTGTAACAGAATTTGACTTCTACAGGCTGTAGTTCAGAACGTAGCAATAGTGTAAATGGATGTGACTTCTACAGGCTGTACTTCAGAACTGAGCACCTAGTTTACCTGTACATAACATCTACATGCTGTACATTAAAACTGTTCACATAGAGTAACTAGAATTGACTTCTACAGTCTGTACTTCAGGACTGTGCACCTAGTGTAACTGGATTTGACTTCTACAGGCTGTACTTCAGAACTGTGCACTTAATATAACTGGATGGTATTTCTACAGGATGTACTTCAGAACTGTACACCAAGTGTAACTGCATATGACTTCTGCAGGCTGTATGTCAGAACTGTGCACTTAGTGTAAGTGGATGTGACTTCAACGGGCTGTACTTCAGAACTGTGCACTTAGTGTAACTGGATGTGACTTCTACAGGCTGTACTTCAGAACTGTGCACCTAGTTTAACTGTATGTGACTTCCACATGCTGTACATCAAAACCGTTCACATAGTGTAACTAGATTTGACTTCTACATTCTGTACTTCAGAACTGTGCACCAAGTGTAACTGGACATGACTTCTACAGGCTGTACTTTAGAACTGTGCACCTAGTGTAACTGGATGTGACTTCTACAGGCTGTACTTCAGAACTGTGCACTTATTTTAACTGGATGATTTTCTAAAGGATGTACTTCAGAACTGTGTACCTTGTGTAACTGGATATGACTTCTGAAGGCTGTATGTCAGAACTGTGCACAGTGTAAGTGGATTTGACTTCTACTGGTTTTACTTCAGAACTGTACACTTAGTGTAACTGAATGTGACTTCTACGGGCTGTACATCAGAACTGTGCACCTAGTGTAACTGGATGTCACTTCTTCAGGCTGTATTTCAGTACTGCACACCTAGTGTCGCTGGATGTGACTTCTTTAGGTTGTACTTCAGAACTGTGCACCTAGTGTAACTGCATGTGACCTCTACAAGCTGTACTTCAAAACTGTGTACATAGTGTAACTGGATGTGACTACTACAGGCTGAACTTCATAACTTTGCACCTAGTGTAACTGGATGTGACTTCATCAGGCTGTAGGTCAGAACTGTGCACCTAGTGTAACTGGATGTGATTTCTACAGGCTGTACTTTAGAAATGTACACCTAGTGTAACTGGTTCTGATTTCTACAAGCTGTGCTATAGTGCTATGTACCTAGTGTAACCGCATGTGACTTCTACAAGCTGTACTTCAAAACTGTGCACCTAGTGTAACTGGATGTGACTTCTACCAGATGTACTTCAGAACTGTGCACCTAGTGTAACTGGATGTGACTTCTACAGGCTGGACTTCCAAACTGTGCACCTTGTGTAACTGGATGTGGCATCTACAGGCTTCACTTCAGAAATGTGCACCTATGTAACTTGTTCTGACTTCAACAAGCTGTCCTACAGTACTGTGTACCTAGTATAACTGCATGTGACTTCTACAAGCTGTACATCAAAACTGTGCACCTAGTGTAACTGGATGTGACTTCTACAGGCTACACTTCAGAACTGTACACCTAGTGTTACTGGATGTGACTTCTACAGGCTGTAGTTCAGAACTGTGCATCTAGTGTAACTGGATGTGACTTATACAGTCTGTACTTCAGAAATGTGCTCCTAGTTTAACTGGTTCTTACTTCTACAAGTTGTGCTATGTACCTGTTTACTTTTGAATGTGCCTTCTACAAGCTGTACTTCAGAACTGAACTGTGCACCTAACTGGATGTGACTTCTAGACTTCTGCTGTCAGATCTGTGCAACTAAGTGTAACTGGATGTACTTCTACAAGCTGTGCTTCAGAAATCATGTGCACCTAGTGTAACTGACTGATCTTAACAGGCTGTACTGCGCAGTACTTTTTACCTAGGGTAACTGGATGTGACTTCTACATGCTGTACTTCAAAACTGTGCCCCTAGTGTATCTGCATGAGACTTCTACATGCTGCACTTCAGAACTGTGCACCTAGTGTAACTGGATGTGACTTCTACAAGCTGCACTTCAGAACTGTGCACCTAGTGGAACTGGATGTGACTTCTACAGCCTGTACTTCAGTACTGTATACCTAATGCAACTGGATGTGACTTCTACAGGTTGTACTTCAAAACTGTGCACACAGTGTAACTGGATGTGACTTCTACAGGATGTACTTCAGAACTGTGCAGGCTAGTGTAACTGTATGAGACTTCTAAAGGCTGTAATGAAGAACTGTGTACCTAGTGTAACTGTATATGACTTTTACAGGCTGTAGTTCAGAATTGTGCATGTAGTGTACTGGATGGGACTTCTACAAGCTATCCTTCAGAACTGTGTACCTTGTGTAACTGGATTTGACTCCTACATGCTGTACTTTAGAACTGTGCACCTAGTGTAACTTTAAATGACTTCTACATGCTGTACTACAGAACTGTACACCAAGTGTAACTGGATGTGACTTCAGCAGGCTGTATGTCAGAACTGTGCACTTAGGGTAACTGGATGTGACTTCTACAGGCTGTACTTCAGAAATGTGCACTTAGTGTAACTGGATGTGACTTATATGCTCAGTACTTCAGAACTGTGCACCTAGTGTAACTGGGTGTCACTTCTTCAGGCTGTACTTCAGTACTGTGCAGCTAGTGCAATTGGATGCGAATTCTACAGGCTGTACTTCAGAACTGTGGACTTAGTGTAACTGATTGTGACTTCTACATGTTGTATGTCAGAACTGTGCACCAAGTGCAACTGTATGTGACTTCTACAGGCTGAACTTCAGAAATGTGCACCTAGTGTAACTGGATGTGACTTCTACAAGCTGCACTTCAGAACTGTGCACCTAGTGGATCTGGATGTGACTTCTACAGCCTGTACTTCAGTACTGTTTACCTAATGTAACTGGATGTGACTTCTACAGGTTGTACTTCAAAACTGTGCACACAGTGTAACTGTATGTGACTTCAACAGGATGTACTTCAGAACTGCACAGGCTAGTGTAATTGTGTAAGACTTCTAAAGGCTGTAATGAAGAACTGTGTACTTAGTGTAATTGGATATGACTTTTACAGGCTGTACTTGAGAATTGTGCACGTAGTGTACTGGATGAGATTTCTACAAGCTGCACTTCAGAACTGTGTACCTTGTATAATTGGATTTGACTCCTACGGGCTCTACTTCAGAACTGTGCACCTAGTGTAACTGGATGTGACTTCTACAGGATGTACTTCAGAACTCTGCACCTAGTGTAACTGAATGTGACTTCTACAGGCTGTACTTCAGAACTGTGCACTTAGTGTAAACTGGATGTGACTTTGAGCTGTAGGTCAGAACTGTGCATCTAGTGTAACTGGATGTCACTTCTTCAGGCTTACTTCAGTACTGTGCACCTAGTGTGATCGGCTGTGACTTCTACAGGCTGTACTTCTGAACTGTGGACTTAGTGTAACTGGATGTGGCTTCTACATGCTGTACTTCAGAACTGTGCAACTAGTGTAACTGTGTGTGACTTCTACAGGCTGTACTTCAGAACTGTGCACCTAGTGTAACTGGAAGTGAGTTCTACACGCAGTACTTCTGAACTGTGCACTTAGTGTAACTGGTTGTGTTCTACAGGCTGTACTTCAGAACTGTGCACCTAGTGTAACTGGTTGTGACTTCTACAGGCTATATGTCAGAACAGGGCACTTATTGTATTTGAATGCAACTTTCTTTGGGCTGTACTTCAGAACTCTGCACCTAGTGTAACTTGATGTGACTTCTATGGATTGTACTTCGGAACTGTGACCCTAGTGTAAGTGGATGTGACCTCTATGGGTTGTACTTCAAACTGTGCACCTAGTGTAACTGGATGTGACTTCTATGGGCTGTACTTCAGAACTGTCCACCTAGTGTAACTGGATTTAACTTCTACAGGCTGTACTTCAGACTGTGCACCTAGTGGACCTGGATTTGACTTCTACAGGTTGTACTTCCAAACTGTGCACCTAGAGTAATGGATATGACTTCTATAGGCTGGACTTATGAACTGTGCACCTTGTGTAACTGGATGTGACTTCTACAGGCTGTACATCAGAAATGTGCACCTATTATAACTTGTTCTGACTTCAACAAGCTGTCCTATTGCACTGTGTACCTAGTGTAACTGCATGTGCCTTCTACAGGCTGCACTTCAGAACTGTACACCTAGTGTAACTGGATGTGACTTCTACAGGCTGTACTTCAGAATTGTGCTCCTAGTGTAACTGGTTCTTACTTCTACAAGCTGTGCTACAGTACTGTGTACCTTTTGTAACTGCATGTGACTTCTACAAGCTCAACTTCAAAACTGCACCTAGTGTAAATGGATGTGACTTTTACAGGCTGTACTTCATAAATGTGCACCATGTGTAACAGAATTTGACTTCTACAGGCTGTAGTTCAGAACGTAGCAATAGTGTAAATGGATGTGACTTCTACAGGCTGTACTTCAGAACTGAGCACCTAGTTTACCTGTACATAACATCTACATGCTGTACATTAAAACTGTTCACATAGAGTAACTAGAATTGACTTCTACAGTCTGTACTTCAGAACTGTGCACGTAGTGTAACTGGATTTGACTTCTACAGGCTGTACTTCAGAACTGTGCACTTAATATAACTGGATGGTATTTCTACAGGATGTACTCCAGAACTGTGCACCAAGTGTAACTGGATATGACTTCTGCAGGCTGTATGTCAGAACTGTACACTTAGTATAACTGTATGTGACTTCTACAGGCTGTACTTCAGAACTGTGCACTTAGTGTAAGTGGATGTGACTTCTACAGGCTGTACTTCAGAACTGTGCACCTAGTTTAACTGTATGTGACTTCCACATGCTGTACATCCAAACCGTTCACATAGTGTAACTAGATTTGACTTCTACATTCTGTACTTCAGAACTGTGCACCAAGTGTAACTGGACATGACTTCTACACGCTGTACTTTAGAACTGTGCACCTAGTGTAACTGGATGTGACTTCTACAGGCTGTACTTCAGAGCTGTGTACTTATTTTAACTGGATGATTTTCTAAAGGATGTACTTCAGAACTGTGTACCTTGTGTAACTGGATATGACTTCTGAAGGCTGTATGTCAGAACTGTGCACAGTGTAAGTGGATGTGACTTCTACTGGTTTTACTTCAGAACTGTACACTTAGTGTAACTGAATGTGACTTCTACGGGCTGTACATCAGAACTGTGCACCTAGTGTAACTGGATGTCACTTCTTCAGGCTGTATTTCAGTACTGCACACCTAGTGTCACTGGATGTGACTTCTTTAGGTTGTACTTCAGAACTGTGCACCTAGTGTAACTGCATGTGACCTCTACAAGCTGTACATCAAAACTGTGTACATAGTGTAACTGGATGTGACTACTACAGGCTGAACTTCATAACTTTGCACCTAGTGTAACTGGATGTGACTTCATCAGGCTGTAGGTCAGAACTGTGCACCTAGTGTAACTGGATGTGATTTCTACAGGCTGTACTTTAGAAATGTACACCTAGTGTAACTGGTTCTGATTTCTACAAGCTGTGCTATAGTGCTATGTACCTAGTGTAACCACATGTGACTTCTACAAGCTGTACTTCAAAACTGTGCACCTAGTGTAACTGGATGTGACTTCTACCGGATTTACTTCAGAACTGTGCACCTAGTGTAACTGGATGTGACTTCTACAGGCTGGACTTCCAAACTGTGCACCTTGTGTAACTGGATGTGGCATCTACAGGCTTCACTTCAGAAATGTGCACCTATTGTAACTTGTTCTGACTTCAACAAGCTGTCCTACAGTACTGTGTACCTAGTATAACTGCATGTGACTTCTACAAGCTGTACATCAAAACTGTGCACCTAGTGTAACTGGATGTGACTTCTACAGGCTACACTTCAGAACTGTACACCTAGTGTTACTGGATGTGACTTCTACAGGCTGTAGTTCAGAACTGTGCATCTAGTGTAACTGGATGTGACTTATACAGTCTGTACTTCAGAAATGTGCTCCTAGTTTAACTGGTTCTTACTTCTACAAGTTGTGCTACATTACTGTGTACCTTTTGAACTGCATGTGCCTTCTACAAGCTGTACTTCAGAACTGTGCACCTAGTGTAACTGGATGTGACTTCTACAGGCTGTACTTCAGATCTGTGCAACTAGTGTAACTGGATGTGACTTCTACAAGCTGTACTTCAGAAATGTGCACCTAGTGTAACTGATCTGACTTTAACAGGCTGTACTGCAGTACTTTTTACCTAGGGTAACTGGATGTGACTTCTACATGCTGTACTTCTAAACACTGCCCCTAGTGTATCTGCATGAGACTTCTACAGGCTGCACTTCAGAACTGTGCACCTAGTGTAACTGGATGTGACTTCTACAAGCTGCACTTCAGAACTGTGCACCTAGTGGAACTGGATGTGACTTCTACAGCCTGTACTTCAGTACTGTATACCTAATGCAACTGGATGTGACTTCTACAGGTTGTACTTCAAAACTGTGCACACAGTGTAACTGGATGTGACTTCTACAGGATGTACTTCAGAACTGTGCAGGCTAGTGTAACTGTGTGAGACTTCTAAAGGCTGTAATGAAGAACTGTGTACCTAGTGTAACTGTATATGACTTTTACAGGCTGTAGTTCAGAATTGTGCATGTAGTGTACTGGATGGGACTTCTACAAGCTGAACTTCAGAACTGTGTACCTTGTGTAACTGGATTTGACTCCTACGGGCTCTACTTCAGAACTGTGCACCTAGTGTAACTGGATGTGACTTCTACAGCCTGTACTTTAGTACTGTATACCAAATGTAACTGGGTGAGCCTTGTAAAGGCTGTACTTCAAAACTGTGCACATAGTGTAACTGGATGTGACTTCTACAGGATGTACTTTAGAACTTTGCAGCAAGTGTAACTGTATGTGACTTCTACAGGCTGTACTTCAGAACTGTGCACCTAGTGTAACTGGAAGTGACTTCTACAAGCGGTAATTCAAAACTGTGCACCTAGTGTAATGGATGTGACTTCTACAAGCAGTAATTCAAAACTGTGCACCTAGTGTAATGGATGTGACTTCTACGGGCTGTATTTCAGAACTGTGCATCTAGTGTAACTGGATGTGATTTCTACAGGCTGCACCTTAGACCTTTGCTCCTAGTGTAACTGGATGTGACTTCTACAGGCTCTACTTTAGAACTCTACACCTAGTGTATGCGAATGTGACTTCTACAGGTTGTACTTCAGAACTGTGCACCTACTGTAACTGGATGTGAGTTTGAAAGACTGTACATCAGAACTGTGCACCCAGTTAAACTGGATGTGACTTCAACGAGCTGTACATAAGAACTGTGCACCTAGTGTAATTGGATGTGAATTCTAGAGGCTGTGCTTCAGAACTGTGCATCTAGTGTAAGTGGATGTGACTACTACAGGCTATCCTTCAGAACTGTCCACCTAGTGTAACTGGATGTGACTTCTACATGCTGTACTTTAGAACTGTGCACCTAGTGTAACTTTAAATGACTTCTCCATGCTGTACTACAGAACTGTACACCAAGTGTAACTGGATGCGACTTCAGCAGGCTGTATGTCAGAACAGTGCACTTAGGGTAACTGGATGTGACTTCTACAGGCTGTACTTCAGAAATGTGCACTTAGTGTAACTGGATGTGACTTATATGCTCAGTACTTCAGAACTGTGCACCTAGTGTAACTGGATGTCACTTCTTCAGGCTGTACTTCAGTACTGTGCAGCTAGTGCAATTGGATGCGAATTCTACAGTCTGTACTTCAGATCTGTGGACTTAGTGTAACTGATTGTGACTTCTACATGTTGTACGTATGAACTGTGCACCAAGTGCAACTGTATGTGACTTCTACAGGCTGTACTTCAGAAATGTGCACCTAGTGTAACTGGATGTGACTTCTACAAGCTGCACTTCAGAACTGTGCACCTAGTGGATGTGGATGTGACTTCAACAGCCTGTACTTCAGTACTGTTTACTTAATGTAACTGTATGTGACTTCTACAGGTTGTACTTCAAAACTGTGCACACAGTGTAACTGTATGTGACTTCAACAGGATGAACTTCAGAACTGCACAGGCTAGTGTAATTGTGTGAGACTTCTAAAGGCTGTAATGAAGAACTGTGTACTTAGTGTAACTGGATATGACTTTTACAGGCTGTAGTTGAGAATTGTGCACGTAGTGTACTGGATGAGACATCTACAAGCTGCACTTCAGAACTGTGTACCTTGTGTAATTGGATTTGACTCCTACGGGCTCTACTTCAGAACTGTGCACCTAGTGTAACTGGATTTGACTTCTACAGGATGTACTTCAGAACTCTGCACCTAGTGTAACTGAATGTGACTTCTACGGGCTGTACTTCAGAACTGTGCACTTAGTGTAACTGGATGTGACTTTGAGCTGTTGGTCAGAACTGTGCATCTAGTGTAACTGGATGTCACTTCTTCAGGCTTACTTCAGTACTGTGCACCTAGTGTGATCGGCTGTGACTTCTACAGGCTGTACTTCTGAACTGTGGACTTAGTGTAACTGGATGTGGCTTCTACATGCTGTACTTCAGAACTGTGCAACTAGTGTAACTGTGTGAGACTTCTACAGGCTGTACTTCAGAAATGTGCACCTAGTGTAACTGGATGTGAGTTCTACACGCAGTACTTCTGAACTGTGCACTTAGTGTAACTGGTTGTGACTTATATGCTCAGTACTTCAGAACTGTGCACCTAGTGTAACTGGATGTCACTTCTGCAGGCTGTACTTCAGTACTGTGCAGCTAGTGCAATTGGATGCGAATTCTACAGTCTGTACTTCAGATCTGTGGACTTAGTGTAACTGATTGTGACTTCTACATGTTGTACGTATGAACTGTGCACCAAGTGCAACTGTATGTGACTTCTACAGGCTGTACTTCAGAAATGTGCACCTAGTGTAACTGGATGTGACTTCTACAAGTGCACTTCAGAACTGTGCACCTAGTGGATGTGGATGTGACTTCAACAGCCTGTACTTCAGTACTGTTTACCTAATGTAACTGTATGTGACTTCTACAGGTTGTACTTCAAAACTGTGCACACAGTGTAACTGTATGTGACTTCAACAGGATGAACTTCAGAACTGCACAGGCTAGTGTAATTGTGTGAGACTTCTAAAGGCTGTAATGAAGAACTGTGTACTTAGTGTAACTGGATATGACTTTTACAGGCTGTAGTTGAGAATTGTGCACGTAGTGTACTGGATGAGACATCTACAAGCTGCACTTCAGAACTGTGTACCTTGTGTAATTGGATTTGACTCCTACGGGCTCTACTTCAGAACTGTGCACCTAGTGTAACTGGATTTGACTTCTACAGGATGTACTTCAGAACTCTGCACCTAGTGTAACTGAATGTGACTTCTACGGGCTGTACTTCAGAACTGTGCACTTAGTGTAACTGGATGTGACTTAGAGCTGTAGGTCAGAACTGTGCATCTAGTGTAACTGGATGTCACTTCTTCAGGCTTACTTCAGTACTGTGCACCTAGTGTGATCGGCTGTGACTTCTACAGGCTGTACTTCTGAACTGTTGACTTAGTGTAACTGGATGTGGCTTCTACATGCTGTACTTCAGAACTGTGCAACTAGTGTAACTGTGTGAGACTTCTACAGGCTGTACTTCAGAAATGTGCACCTAGTGTAACTGGATGTGAGTTCTACACGCAGTACTTCTGAACTGTGCACTTAGTGTAACTGGTTGTGTTCTACAGGCTGTACTTCAGAACTGTGCACCTAGTGTAACTGGTTGTGACTTCTACAGGCTATATGTCAGAACAGGGCACTTATTGTATTTGAATGCAACTTTCTTTGGGCTGTACTTCAGAACTCTGCACCTAGTGTAACTTGATGTGACTTCTATGGATTGTACTTCGGAACTGTGACCCTAGTGTAAGTGGATGTGACCTCTATGGGTTGTACTTCAAACTGTGCACCTAGTGTAACTGGATGTGACTTCTATGGGCTGTACTTCAGAACTGTCCACCTAGTGTAACTGGATTTAACTTCTACAGGCTGCACTTCAGACTGTGCACCTAGTGGACCTGGATTTGACTTCTACAGGTTGTACTTCCAAACTGTGCACCTAGAGTAATGGATGTGACTTCTATAGGCTGGACTTATGAACTGTGCACCTTGTGTAACTGGATGTGACTTCTACAGGCTGTACATCAGAAATGTGCACCTATTATAACGTGTTCTGACTTCAACAAGCTGTCCTATTGCACTGTGTACCTAGTGTAACTGCATGTGCCTTCTAAAGGCTGCACTTCAGTACTGTACACCTAGTGTAACTGGATGTGACTTCTACAGGCTGTACTTCAGAATTGTGCTCCTAGTGTAACTGGTTCTTACTTCTACAAGCTGTGCTACAGTACTGTGTACCTTTTGTAACTGCATGTGACTTCTACAAGCTCAACTTCAAAACTGCACCTAGTGTAAATGGATGTGACTTTTACAGGCTGTACTTCATAAATGTGCACCATGTGTAACAGAATTTGACTTCTACAGGCTGTAGTTCAGAACGTAGCAATAGTGTTAATGGATGTGACTTCTACAGGCTGCACTTCAGAACTGAGCACCTAGTTTACCTGTACATAATATCTACATGCTGTACATTAAAACTGTTCACATAGAGTAACTAGAATTGACTTCTACAGTCTGTACTTCAGAACTGTGCACCTAGTGTAACTGGATTTGACTTCTACAGGCTGTTATTCAGAACTGTGCACTTAATATAACTGGATGGTATTTCTACAGGATGTACTTCAGAACTGTGCACCAAGTGTAACTGGATATGACTTCTGCAGGCTGTATGTCAGAACTGTACACTTAGTATAACTGTATGTGACTTCTACAGGCTGTACTTCAGAACTGTGCACTTAGTGTAAGTGGATGTGACTTCAACGGGCTGTACTTCAGAACTGTGCACTTAGTGTAACTGGATGTGACTTCTACAGGCTGTACTTCAGAACTGTGCACCTAGTTTAACTGCATGTGACTTCCACATGCTGTACATCAAAACCGTTCACATAGTGTAACTAGAGTTGACTTCTACAGGCTGTACTTTAGAACTGTGCACCTAGTGTAACTGGATGTGACTTCTACAGGCTGTACTTCAGAACTGTGCACTTATTTTAACTGGATGATTTTCTAAAGGATGTACTTCAGAACTGTGTACCTTGTGTAACTGGATATGACTTCTGAAGGCTGTATGTCAGAACTGTGCACAGTGTAAGTGGATGTGACTTCTACTGGTTTTACTTCAGAACTGTACACTTAGTGTAACTGAATGTGACTTCCACGGGCTGTACATCAGAACTGTGCACCTAGTGTAACTGGATGTCACTTCTTCAGGCTGTATTTCAGTACTGCACACCTAGTGCCGCTGGATGTGACTTCTTTAGGTTGTGCTTCAGAACTGTGCACCTAGTGTAACTGCATGTGACCTCTACAAGCTGTACTTCAAAACTTTGTACATAGTGTAACTGGATGTGACTACTACAGGCTGAACTTCATAACTTTGCACCTAGTGTAACTGGATGTGATTTCTACAGGCTGTACTTTAGAAATATACACCTAGTGTAACTGGTTCTGATTTCTACAAGCTGTGCTATAGTGCTATGTACCTAGTGTAACCGCATGTGACTTCTACAAGCTGTACTTCAAAACTGTGCACCTAGTGTAACTGGATGTGACTTCTACCAGATGTACTTCAGAACTGTGCACCTAGTGTAACTGGATGTGACTTCTACAGGCTGGACTTCCAAACTGTGCACCTTGTGTAACTGGATGTGGCGTCTACAGGCTGCACTTCAGAAATGTGCACCTATTGTAACTTGTTCTGACTTCAACAAGCTGTCCTACAGTACTGTGTACCTAGTATAACTGCATGTGACTTCTACAAGCTGTACATCAAAACTGTGCACCTAGTGTAACTGGATGTGACTTCTACAGGCTACACTTCAGAACTGTACACCTAGTGTTACTGGATGTGAATTCTACAGGCTGTAGTTCAGAACTGTGCATCTAGTGTAACTGGATGTGACTTCTACAGTCTGTACTTCAGAAATGTGCTCCTAGTTTAACTGGTTCTTACTTCTACAAGTTGTGCTACATTACTGTGTACCTTTTGAACTGCATGTGCCTTCTACAAGCTGTACTTCAGAAATGTGCACCTAGTGTAACTGGATGTGACTTCTACAGGCTGTACTTCAGATCTGTGCAACTAGTGTAACTGGATGTGACTTCTACAAGCTGTACTTCAGAAATGTGCACCTAGTGTAACTGATCTGACTTTAACAGGCTGTACTGCAGTACTTTTTACCTAGGGTAACTTGATGTGACTTCTACATGCTGTACTTCAAAACTGTGCCCCTAGTGTATCTGCATGAGACTTCTACAGGCTGCACTTCAGAACTGTGCACCTAGTGTAACTGGATGTGACTTCTACAAGCTGCACTTCAGAACTGTGCACCTAGTGGAACTGGATGTGACTTCTACAGCCTGTACTTCAGTACTGTATACCTAATGTAACTGGATGTGACTTCTGCAGGTTGTACTTCAAAACTGTGCAGGCTAGTGTAACTGTGTGAGACTTCTAAAGGCTGTAATGAAGAACTGTGTACCTAGTGTAACTGGATATGACTTTTACAGGCTGTAGTTCAGAATTGTGCATGTAGTGTACTGGATGAGACTTCTACAAGCTGTACTTCAGAACTGTGTACCTTGTGTAACTGGATTTGACTCCTACGGGCTCTACTTCAGAACTGTGCACCTAGTGTAACTGGATGTGACTTCTACAGGCTGTACTTCAGAACTCTGCACCTAGAGTAACTGAATGTGACTTCTACGGGCTGTACTTCAGAACTGTGCACTTAGTGTAACTGGATGTGACTTTGAGCTGTAGGTAAGAACTGTGCACCTAGTGTAACTGGATGTCACTTCTTCAGGCTTACTTCAGTACTGTGCACCTAGTGTAATTGGCTATGACTTCTACAGGCTGTACTTCAGAACTGTGGACTTAGTGTAACTGGATGTGGCTTCTACATGCTGTACTTCAGAACTGTCCACCTAGTGTAACTGGATGTGACTTCTACAGGCTGTACTTCAGAATTGTCCACCTAGTGTAACTTTAAATGACTTCTACATGCTGTACTTCAGAACTGCGCACCAAATGTAACTCGATGTGACCAGCAGGCTGTATGTCAGAACTGTGCACTTATTGTAAGTGGATGTGACTTCTACAGGCTGTAAGTCAGAACTGTGCACCTTGTTTAACTGGATGTGACTTCCACAGGCTGTACTTCAGAACTGTGCACCAAGTGTAACTGGGTATGACTTCTACAGGCTGCTCTTCAGTACTGTACACCTAATGTAACTGGATGTGACTTCTATAGGCTGTACTTCAAAACTGCACACATAGAATAACTGGATGTGACTTTTACAGGTTGTAGTTCAGAATTGTGCATGTAGTGTACTGGATGAGACTTCTACAAGCTGTACTTCAGAACTGTGTACCTTGTATAACTGGATGTGTCTTCTGCAGGCTCTCCTTCAGAACTGTGCACCTAGTGTAACCAGATGTGATTTCTAAAGACTGTCCTTGTGAATTGTGCACCTAGTGAAACTGAATGTGACTTCTACAGACTGTATTTCTGAACTGTGCACCTAGTTTAACTGTACATGACTTCTACAGACTGTACTTCAAAACTATGCACCTAGTGTAACTGGATCTGACTTCTACAGGCTGTACGTCAGAACTGTGCACCTTGTGTGAATGGGTGTGAGTTATACAGGCTGCACTTCAGAACTGTGTACCTAGTGTAAGTGCATGTGACTACTACAGGCTATACTTCAGAACTGTCCACCTAGTGTAACTGGATGTGACTTCTACAGGCTGTACTTGAGAACTGTGCATCTAGTATAACTGGATGTGACTTCTGCAATCTGTAGTTCAGAACTTTGCAGCTAGTGTAACTTTGTGTGACTTCTACAGGTTGTAATTCAGAAATGAGCATCTAGTGTAACTGGGTGTGACTTCAACACAGTGTACTTCAGTTCTTTGCACCTAGTGTAACTTGATGTGAATTCTACAGGCTGTATGTCACAACGGGGCACCTTTTGTAACTGGTTTTGACTTCTGCAGGCTGTTCTTCAGAACTGTGCACCTAGTGTAACTGGATGCGACTTTTACAGGCTGTACTTTGAAAACTGTGCACCAAGTATAAGTGGATATGACTTCTCAGGCTGCACTTCAGAACTGTGCTCCTAGTGAAACTGGATGTCACTTCTATAGGCTGCACTTAAGAACTGTGCACCTAGTGTAACTGGATGTGTCTTCTACATGTTGAACTTCAGAAATGTGCACCAAGTGTACTGGATGTGACTTCTAGAAGCTGTACTTCAGAACTGTGCACCTGTTGTAACTGAATTGTACTTCTACTGGCTGTACTTCAGAACTGTGCACCTGCTGTAACTGTACATGACTTCTACAGGGTGTACTTCAAAACTTTGCACATAGTGTAAGTGGATTTGACATCTACAGGCTGTAGTACAGAACTGTACACGACTTCTACACGCTGTAGTTCAGAACTGTCCACCTACTGTAACTGAGTGTGACTTCTACAGGATGTACTTCAGAACTGTTCACCTATTGTAACTGGATGTGACTTCTACAGGCTGTACTTCAGAACTGTGCACCTAGTGTAATTGGATGCGACTTCTGCAGATTGTGCTTCAGAACTGCGCACCTAGTGTAAATTTATGTGAGTTCTACAGGCCGTACTTCAGAACTGTGGACCTATTGTAACTGGATGCGACTTCTACAGGCGGTACTTCTGAACTGTGCACCTAGTGTAACTGGATGTGACTTAAATGGGATGTACTTCTGAAATGTGCACCAAGTCTTACTGGATGTGACTTCCACAGGCTGCACTTCAGAACTGTGCACCTAGTGTAACTAGCTTTGACTTCAACAGGGTGTACTTCAGAACTGTGCACCTAGTGTAACTGAATGTGACTTCTACAGGCTGTACTTCAGAATGTTGCACCGAGTATAACTGGATGTGACTTCTACAGGCTGAACTTCAGACCTGTGCACCTATTGTAACATGATTGCAACGTCTACAAGCTGTACTTCAGAACTGTGCAACTAGTGTAACCAGATGTGATTTCTAAAGACTGTCCTTGTGAATTGTGCACCTAGTGAAACTGGATGTGACTTCTACAGACTGTATTTCTGAACTGTGCACCTAGTTTAACTGTACATGACTTCTACAGACTGTACTTCAAAACTATGCACCGAGTATAACTGGATGTGACTTCTACAGGCTGAACTTCAGACCTGTGCACCTATTGTAACATGATTGCAACGTCTACAAGCTGTACTTCAGAACTGTGCAACTAGTGTAATTGGATGTGACTTCTACAAGCTGTACTTTAGTACTGTGTACCTACCGTAACTGGATGTGACTTCTACAGGCTGTACTTCAAAACTGTGCACCTAATGTAACTAGATGTGACTTCTGCAAGATATACTTGAGAACTGTGCAGCTAGTGCAACTGGATGTGAAGTCTAGAGGCTGTACTTTAGAACTTTGTACCTAGTGTAACTGGATGTGACTTCTACAGGCTGTACTTCAGAACTGTGCATCTAGTGCAACTGTGTGTTACTTCTACAGGCTGTACTTCAGATCTATCCACCTAGTGTAACAGGGTGTGACTTCTACATGCTGTACTTTAGAACTGTGCACCTAGAGCTCCTGAATGTGTTCTACATGCTGTACTTCAGAACTCTGCAGCTAGTGTAACCTGATGTGACTTCTACAGGCCATACATGAGAACTGGGCATGTATTGAAACTGTATGTGAATTTCTACCAGCTGTACTTCATAACTGCGCACATAGTGTAACTGGATGTGACTTCTATGGATTGTACTTCAGAATTGTGCACCTAGTGCCACTGGATGTGACTTCTACAGTCTGTACTTCAGAACGGTGCACCTAGTATAACTGGATTTGACCTCTACGAGTTGTACTTCAGAACCGTGCACCTAGTGTAACTAGATGTGACTTCTATGGGCTGTACTTCATAATTGTGCATCTAGTGTAACTGGAAGTGACTTCGACAGGGTGTAATTAAGAACTGTGCACCTAGTGTAACTTGATTTGACTTCTACAGGTTGAACTTCAGAAATGTGCACCTAGTGTAACTGTATATGGATTCTACATGCTGTAGTTCAGAACTGTGCACCTAGTGTAACTGGATGCAACTTCTACAGGGTGTACTTCAGAACTGTGCACCTAGAGTAACTAGATGTGACTTCTACAACCTGTACTTCAGATGTGTGCACCTAGTGTAACTGGATTTGACTTCCGCAGGCTGTTCTTCAGAACTGTGCAGCTAGTGTAACTGTATGTGAAATCTACAGGCTGTACTTCACAACTGTGCACTTAGTGTAACTGGATCTTATTTCTACATGCTGTACTTCAGAACTGTGCACCTAGTGTAACTGAGTGTGACTTGTACAGGATGAACTTCAGAACTGTGCACCTAGTGTTACTGGATGTGTCTTCTGCAAGCTGTGCTTCAGAACTGTGCACCTAGTGTAACTTTGTGATGTCTTCTGGCTGTACTTTAGAACTGTGAACCTAGTGTTATTGGATGCGACTTCTGCAGGCTGTACTTCAGAACTGTGCACCTAGTGTAACATGGTTGTGACTTCTACAGGCTGTACTTCAGAACTGTGCAACTAGTGTAACTGGATGTGACTTCTACAGACTGTACTTCAGAAATGTGCACCTAGTGTAACTTGGTCTGACTTCTACAGGCTGTGCTTCAGTACTGTGTACCTTGTATAACTGGATGTGACTTCCACAGGCTGTACTTCAGAACTTTGCACCTAGTATAACTGGATGTGACTTCTACAGGCTGAACTTCAGAACTGTGCACCTATTGCAACATGGTTGTAACGTCTACAGGCTGTACTTCAGAACTGTGCAACTAGTGTAATTGGATGTGACTTCTACAAGCTGTACTTCAGAAATGTGCACCTAGTGTAACTGGATGTGACTTCTACAGGCTGTACTTCAGTACTGTGTACCTAGGGTAACTGGATGTGACTTCTACAGGCTGTACTTCAGAACTGTCCACTTAGTGTAACTAGATGTGACGTCTATAGGCTGTACTTCAGAACTGTGCACCTAGTGTAACTGGAAGTGACTTCTATAGGGTGTACTTAAGAACTGTGTACCTGGTGTAACTTGATTTGACTTGTACAGGTTGATCTTCAGAAATGTGCACCTAGTGTAACTGTATATGAATTCTACAAGCTGTTCTTCAGAACTGAGCAGCTAGTGTAACTGTATGTGAAATCTACAGGCTGTACTTCACAACTGTGCACTTAGTGTAACTGGATTTTATTTCTACACGCTGTACTTCAGAACTGTGCACCTAGTGTAACTGGATGCAACTTCTGCAAGCTGTGCTTCAGAATTGTGCACCTAGTGTAACTTTATGTGATGTCTACAGGCTGTACTTCAGAACTGTCGACCTAGTGTAACTGCATGTGACTTCTACAGGCTATACTTCAGAACTGTGCACCTATTGTAAAATGGTTGTTTTTTCTACAGGCTGTACTTCAGAACTTTGCAACTAGTGTAACTGCATGTGACTTCTACAGGCTATACTTCAGAACTGTGCACCTATTGTAAAATGGTTGTTTTTTCTACAGGCTGTACTTCAGAACTTTGCAAATAGTGTAACTGGATGTGACTTCTACAGGCTGTACTTCAGAAATGTGGACCTAATGTAACTGGATCTGACTTCTTCAGGCTGTACATCAGTACTGTGAACCTAGGGTAACTGGATGTGATTTCTACAGGCTGTACTTCAAAACTGTGTACCCAGTGTAACTAGATGTGACTTATACAGGATGTACTTCTGAACTGTGCAGCTAGTGTAACTGGATGTGACTTCTAGAGGCTATACTTTAGAACGTTGTACCTAGTGAAACTGAATTTGATTTCTAAAGGCTGTACTTCAGAACTGTGCAGCTAGTGTAACTGGATGTGTTCTACAAGCTGTACTTCAGAACTGTGCACCTAGTGTAACTGGATGTGACTTCTACAGGTTGAACATCTGAACAGGGCACTTATTGTAACTGGATATGACTTTCTACGTTCCGTACTTCAGAACTGTGCACCTGTTGTAACTGGATGTGACTTGCACAGGATGTACTTCAGAACTGTGCACCTAGTGTAACTGGATGTGACTTGCACAGGATGTACTTCAGAACTGTGCACCTAGTGTAATTGGACGTGACTTCTACAGGTTGGACATCTGAAAAGGGCACTTATTGTAACTGGATATGACTTTCTACGTTCCGTACTTCAGAACTGTGCACCTAGTGTTACTGGATGTGACTTCTACATGCTGTACTTCAGAACTGTGCATCTAGTGTAACTGGATGTGACTTTTCAGGCTGTACTTCAGAACTCTGCACCTAGTGTAACTGGATGTAATTTCTGCAGGCTCTACTTCAGTACTGTATATATTGTGTAACTGGATGTTACTTCTACAGGCTGTACTTCAGAACTGTGAGCCTAGTGTAATGGGATGTGACTTCTACCCGCTGTACATAAGAACTGTGCAACTAGTGTAACTGGTTTTGACTTTTACAGTTTGTATTTCAGAACTGTGCACCTAGTGTTACTTGATGTGACTGCTACAGGCTGTACTTCAGAACTGTGCACCTAGTGTAACTGGATGTTACTTCTACAGGCTGTACTTCAGAACTGTGCATCTAGTGTAATGGGATGTGACTTCTACTGGTTGTACATAAGAACTGTGCTTACAGACTGTATTTTAGAAATGTGTACCTAGTGTTACTGGATGTGACTGCTATAGGCTGTACGTCAGAACTGTGCACCTAGTGTAACTGGATGTGACTTCTACAGGCTGTGCTCCAGAACTGTGCACCTAGTGTGACTGGATGTCACTTCTACAGGCTGTACTACAGAACTTTGCCACTGAGAAGTTGTCTTGAACAAACTTTCTGTGCTGATTTTTTGTTTATTTATTTAATTTACTTATCTCTATCTTTTGATCAGGTATGTGGATTGGTCTTCTGACTGCTCAGCCATTATCTGGGTTCACATAGTGTTGGCTCTAGAATATTTGTCTCTTGGATTATAATAGTTAAGATACACAACTCCTTTGCTTTTATTGGGGGACTGCAGAGTCTCGTCTCCAAAATATTGACCTTCACTGGAGTCTGGAATCTGGGCAAACATTGGGCTATGTAGATTGAATTCTAAAGTGAATAGCTTTTAAGGAACTGAATAAATGGACATAGCTTAGCAGCTCTCGTCTGTGTGTGTGTGTGTGTGTGTGTGTGTGTGTGTGTGTGTGTGTGTGTGTGTGTGTGTGTGTGTGTGTGTGTGTGTGTGCACGTGTGTGTGTGTGCGTGTGTGTGTGTGTGTGTGTGTGTGTGTGTGTGTGTGTGTGTGTGTGTGTGTATGTGTGTGTGTGTGCGTGTGTGTTATGTGTGGGAGAAAGAGAGAGAGTAATAGGATTGGCAGAGGGAGCTTAATCCCTAGAAGGAAGGTACATTTCTAATGCCTGCAAATGAGAAATATGTACGCTAATTAAACAGCTATTTGATTTTGAATGACAATGAGTGAGGCAGGAGCCTGCTGTTTAAGGTGGTGAGTGTTAGCATCACAAGTCTTTTCTAATATAGAGTTATGAGAGGAGCACATTCAAAATATAAGTAATGGTTTGACTTGTAAGCAGATTGATTTACACAGATCTGTAATTAGTTGAAATGAACACAACATAGTTTATACTTTGTCATAACTTCAGAGGTAGTTTGCTAGATTTCATGATTGTATACTATATTGTAGGGTGCTGTTTGCTCAGTTTTCTGAAAATGTGGATGGCTGTAAATGTTTTTTTGAAGGGTGTTTGACACTAGTATTAATAGACAGTGAACACTTTACTGACCTGGTACTATTTTAATCGTTTTGTTAAGTATGCTAATAATACTATTTTAAATGTAGTTATAGTAGTTAAGCAAGTCTTGGATACTTTGAGGGTAAGTTAAAAGTTTTAGACATATTTCTTTAACAGCTGTCTTTTCATTGGATAATTTCCCCTTATTACTGCAAGACATTGACTTCTTCCAGCAAAACTGGATTTAACTTCTACAATCACAGGCTGTACTTAAGAAATTTGTGACTGAGAAATTCTCTCAAATAAACTTTCTGTGTCATTTTTGTTATATATTTTTGCTGATCAAGTAGGTGGATTGGTCTACTTGCTCTTTTCAGCCACGACCTGGACTCACAGAGCAGTTGGCAGCATAATATTCAACTCTTTGATTATAAGAGTTAAGAAATACAAGCCTTTAGCTGTTATTGGTGGCCTACAGTGTTTTATTTCTAAAATACTGAGCCTCGCTGGCAAACATTCAACTTCAGGCTAATGTCTCAGCATTTGGAAGACCTTAGATTGTAATCTGTTGTTGAAGGTGAGCTATATTGTTTTATATGAAATCTACAAAAGAAGGCACAAAAAGACAAAATAAGTTCATATTTGTTCTACAATGTTTTACTTTTGTTAATGTTTATCTAGTGATATCAGGCACACCTTCATTAAATGTTTGCACAGTGCCCTGTTTTGTGTAGGTAATTCAGAACTGTGCACCTAGTGTACTGGATGTGACTTCTACAGGCTTCACGACCTGCAGGTACTTCAGGGTACAGGTAGGCTTTGGGTTAATAGTGGTAGGTATGGTGGAGCTAGATTATAGCATTTTTTTTTTGTGGTGGTACGTTTGGGTTGTTAGCACACAGCTTTGCATTTCACAGTGGACTGCTGTTTCTCAGTGGGTCCTTTTAACGCACAGTAATATTTTGCTTGGACTGGGTTTGGTGTTCCCAGCAAATTAGAGGCCTGAAGTCATGGGATAATGGCAATCATTAATCTTTTCAATCTGCATTCAGAGATATGGTTTGGAGTGCAGCCTGACTGTCATGGTCTGTAGAGGTGGGTGCTTGTAACTGGAGGCACGTAATGAACATGGTCTGCAGATTGCAGGGCTGGTGTGTAGAGTTCAGTTGTGAATATAGAGGATGTATTCAGTTCATTAGTGGAGGTTGACTTTTCATGGTTATTAAAGTGGAGGAGTAGTTACCTCAGTGTTGCAGTTTAGTGTTCAGTTTCGGAAGCAATTCTAACTTCAGCTTCACTTTAACGTCAGGTGTGCTAATGTTTTTGCTTGTTAGCAGCTCTGGAGTGGCATTAGCTAATATTCTGTGAGTATGTTGCCAGATTGATGAGTGCCTGTAGTTTATTATTCTGGCTTTTGGGCGAACCACTATACTAAGCCATGCTATAGAACATTTAAAGATAACAATAATATTAGAGTAATCCATGGACATTTTTCGTGTAAATTGGAGGAATAAGTGTGCAGTAACTTAGCTTTGAAAGTCTTAGAGAGAGCTACCGATAGGAGTCTGTGAACATTTTGAGTGCCACTGGGGGCATAAGGGTACAGTAATTTATCTCTGGGAGAGTTTCAGAGATAGCTACTGGTATTTTTTCCAAGTTGGAGAAATGGTGATATTTGGACATATTACTGTTGTATGTGAAGAGTTTTATTGTTATCGAGTCTGTCCAGTTCCATGTCAATTTGCTGTCAGTTTTGTTCATTTTCATGCTGACTGTTCATTGGTGGGGGAGTGCGGGCCTTGAATCTATTCATGGGGCTAGGTCGGTAGCCCAGTAGGGATGTCGGTGTCTGTTCATGGGCTTAGCTGCAGCTGTTGGTAACATTCTTTGCTGCGCATGCCCAGTAATGCCCTGAGCCTTTAGCAGTTAATGGTGGTAGTTTGTAAGGACAGGTAGTTGGCAGAATGGTCGAGCTGGTTTGCAGAACAGCGGTAATGGGTTTCTCTTTCTAGTTTTCTGTTCTTGCCCTGTCAGATAAAGAGGTGTTCTCCCATGGTTGTTACTTTGTTTGTTGTACTGAGAAGTTGGAGGTTTTTTGCCATGCAGTTGGAATGTTTTGGTTCGCAGTGTTTTTTTGTTTTTTTACTGGGTGGTACTCCTGAGAGTGGGAAATTTAATGGTGAGCTTCGCATGAGTTCCTTCTTCCTCAGTCTCCCCTCTTATTAAACATTAGTTACGCTTACGTAGTTGAAGTTAGCCAGTCTTTATTGTTGAGTTACATAGCTGATAGTTGTGCACCTGCCTCTGTTAGGGTGCTTTCTAAGCCAAAGTGTTTGGTACTGTGGATTTATTTCTCTAAAGGGTGATCACACACTTGTTTATGTATTAAATGCAGGAGGGGTGTGCCCAGTGCCCTGCTCTGTACAGGCATCGGTCTGACTGCATAACAAGTTTGGACACAAAAGCATGCTATCTGAGCCCTATATTCTGGTGGGCTATGCGGGACTCTCGACAGATGTTCATTTGTTGGGCCAGCGCAATGCGGCGGTAACCCTCATGGGAATTAGTGGGGTGGTTGAAGTATATTTAGTCTGCTTCGTATAAAATGTTGGATTTCCTGGGTGCAGTCACTAAACAGACATACACATTTGTTGTGCTTTTAAGTTTTATTCTCTGGTAGATTGTTGAATGCTTTCAGGAGGGCAGTTGCTAAATACTGATATACACTTGTCTTAAGACTTAGTATCCCTCAGTAGTTTGAATGCTAGAACAAATCTGTTCTAAAAGCTTGCTAAGTTTTTCAGAGCAATATTTAAAATCTGAATTGGTTGCAGTCTTTTCAGCAGTATTAATATGGGTAGCCAAGACAAAGGTCTTTTGACTCTCAGTCATTTATCAAGTGGACCTCGCTGATTTGGGTGTTAAAAGCTTATACCCTAGCCATAAGTTTTCAATGTTTTAATGCTTCACAATTCTGGGTAATGTAAATTTAATGCTGGCTTACACAATTTAACTATTATGTTGTAGGTCGCTAATGTTAAGGTTTATATATATATATATATATATATATATATATATATATATATATATATAAATTTACAAACTGGCTTCTCAGGTGTGACGACTGAGGGTCAATATCCAACAGCCTGATTTAAAAACATAACAGTTCTTTTGAGGTAAGGGTAGCTCATGTGTTTTCTATGAATTCTGTGACAAATCAGGGAGGATTTAATTCATGGAGTGATGACAGTCATTTGAGTTTCACTGTGTATCCTTCAGAGGATGTGGGATGGCACAGGGACCTTTTACTCTAGCAACTTTCTAGGTTTATAAGAACAGTATTTAATATATAGTGGCAGCACAACTTGCATTTGTATAACATGCAAATCGTGAGTGCTTTCAGTTTCCCAAGTTTTCCTGACAGATTAGACCATGCAGAGCTGTGGGGTACATAGGCTCCTGTCCATCTGCAGAGCACACAGATAGTCACTAAGATTAGGTTTTGGGAGGGAGTGTTTGAATTTTGAAGATGGTTGTGTTTGTGTGTGCTTTACAACTTTGCTTGATGGCAGGTGGTCTACCCGAACAGTGTTATTGTAGTGCTTGTGCAGATGGGGACAATCCACTGACAAGGAATTGTACTGTTCATTAGAAATCAGTGAAAGGAAGGGGCATTAAGGGTAGATTGCTGAACAGATGGTTGGGATTATGTTTCCTCGGGAATGCAGACTGGCTGGGATGTCTACCAGCTGGGCATATTTGGTGTTTCATGGCTTCATAGAGAGCATGGATAGGGCTGCCAGCAAGGTAGACTTCGTATTCCATGGGAAACTCATGCACTCCAAACCTAAAGTTTCACAGTGGATGAGAGAGATTAGGTGTAAATCTGGGGAGGCTGACATAATCTATATGTTGATCCATGGCGGTATAGGTGAGTTTGACAAGTTTGGGATGGAAGGTGAATTCGTGACTTATTGTCCTTTCTTTTACTTTTGTTAAATGGGTAACATTTCCTATTTCCTTGCCAGCACCTGTACATTGATCAGGGGGGTGTAGGTGAGGTACACAATTTCAGAGAAGGAGGTTTTCATTTGCTGTATTGGCAGTGGTATAGTTGCTCTTAAATCTTAAGCAGTGGAATAAATGGGGAAAGGTGGAATGTTTTATATTCCCCCCAAGAACGACTTTAACTTCAAAGCATTGGTTGGTTAAAGGTGATAATGGTTTATAGAATAGGTCAGTTAATGATATATTTTTATCATGGATATCAGTAAGACTGGAGATGAGATTGACATGGGAGGTATGGGTATGTTAGGGAGGTATTCTACTCATTGTTTTAAACATCCTAAGTTTTGTTGTGCTGTACATGTTGCTGTTTGAGCAAAGCAGTCCATAGGAAGCTGCCAAGGTTGTACTGTTTGACAGAGGGATGTGCAGTTTTATTTAATCTTTTCATTTGGGTGAGACTGACTGCATGAGGATATTCCAGCAGTGCTTGCTTACAGAAGTGTTATTGCTGCAGTGTGTTTCTTAGCTGTTTGCGTAATGGCTTGTTAAAGTATACTGTGGTGCCAGGTTATTTAGAATAGGGGAGGTGAGGTAGTGCGGTGACTGTGCTGTTGGATGAGGTAGGTCCTTGGCAGCACCTAATGTTGTCATTAGAAAGTTTTGGTTTGCAATTGCAGAGGATTTACAATTTTCTTTTCTTTTGCAGATTGTTGGAGTGGTGCTCAATGATGTTACAGATGGGTGAGCGCATGAGGGCCTCAGTCAGAGACCTGAAGTAAACAGATTTGGAGGGTGATGGATTCCGTTGGGATGGATGTGCTGGTCGGTGGAGTGGTGTACAATGAAGCTATGGGTAATCCTACTTTGTTAGGTGTTCATTTAGGCATGCTAGAGTTGGTGTAGTTGGGAGTAATGTGGAGCCAAGACAGGCTGAGGTATGTGGGCATGGCAGTTTGGGTTTGTATTCCTGTGGCAAGGCTAGGCAGATGGGTTGTTCAGTAACCAATCTACTTTGGGAGTTTAGCATGATTTTCCATTGGACTTGGCAGTAGGGGGAGGGACTTTAAGACTATGAACAGGGTTTGAGTGTTTACAAGGTATGCATATGTGTAGGGATGGGTGAGGAACTGGTCACTTTAAGCAGAAGTTAGAAGGTATGAGCAAGGGGATTACTGTTTGATTAAAAAAAAAGAAACACTTTTGGAGTTGTAATGTTTTGGGACAAGGGTGTATTGAAGATGTCATAGAGCTGCTCATTGGACTTCTTAATTTTCCCTGCATGTGAGGGAATGGTTTTGGTTTGTTTGGTAGGATGCAAGCACATTGGATGATGGAGGTACAGGATGGAAGGACATTTGGAGGAGGGACGTCATGTAGGTTGACTGGCATTGTAGGTTTACTTAGAAGTTTTGGGGAAAACTGTTAATTTTCATTTGGACAGTGGGGTTGTGGTAGGTGCCCTTGGTGTTGTCAGGAAATGTGTGTTAGGTTGGCTTGGAATGATTAGATGTGGTATAGCATTTCAGGGTGGATGTAGATAGGAGTGTATATGGTAGGGTGCTACAGGATCTTGTTAATTTATGTTAGACTTGGAACAAGGTTAGGCAGTTCAGATGGTCAAGGTGGATTTAGATCTGCTTAGTATGGTTGCATAGGTGACAATGTTATGTGACTTTACTGAATCTAGAATGTTGGGTCATATGTTTGAAGAGCTGGGGTAGGTTTGATAGTGTGAAAACTGACTATGATTTGTCAAGAAAAATTTTATGGGAGGGTTGGGGTTGCTAAATGGAGGTTCACTGGGTTGCAATCTGGGAGAAAGAGGTATTGTTTTTATGGAGGATTTAATTTATTAGCAGGGTGAGCCATTGATCAGTAAATGCCATGTGGCTATCAGATGTTTGCTTCTAATAGATGGTGGGTATGGGGTTGAATAATACACAGAAGGTATACAAAGTTATGGTTATTATTTTACTATTGGATAAGGACCACTGGATTATTTTAACCATTTAGTCAATTGGCAGCTTTCACTACTTATATGAGAGGACTTTTGGGGTTGATGACAGGGATCCAGTTTGTTTAGAAAGGATGGTTTACACTGAATGATGTTTGGCTTAGCCCCCCTTTTATTGGTGGTTAGCTTGTTTAAAATTTTGGTAGGAGGGAGGGGGAACACCCTGGTCAGGTTGGTGGGCAGAGAAGAGGGACAGGCTTGCCCACTTCTGTCCCCCCTCTGGTATTGATTGTTCAGTTCAATTAGTTTGGAAAGGAAAGTGAGCAGGTAGAGGCTGATAAGTTAGCGGAGGTAAGGATGCTGCTTTTGGTTGGATGTTTAACTCAATAACTGGTAAATGCAGTGAGTGGTGGGACGCTGCTGTATAAGTAAATGAAGTGAGTGATGGGACACTGCTTCATAAGTAAATAAGCAAGTTGAGGTAAGGACACTGCGTATTTGATTGGATTTGCAATTCAATAAATGGTAAATGCAGTGAGTGGTGGGACGCTGCTGCATAAGTAAAGTAAGTGAGTGGAGGTATGGACCTTGCTTTTAATGGGTCAGGATGAGCGGGGTCACACTATCCTGATTAACATTACATGGATGTTTATGCTGTGATTAAAATCAGCTATACTATGTTCAGTTGTAAATTAACAAAGTTATGTTTATGAAAGTTCAATAAAGGTTGTCAAATGTCATTCAGTGTGGTGTGTTTATTGAAGGGGACCGGGACAAACATAATTTATTTTAAAGAAAATAAAGAACTAAAAGCTGTTTATGAGTTAAAAAGAGTGTCCCCACAAAGTCTCCATGAGTTGCTTCCAACTGCTGGCCTCATGAAATGAGAAATACTGACACTGAAACAATTCTCTGCTCCTGTTCATCAGTTGTTATTACCCGCAACCTGCAAGATACCAAGGAAACTATTGATACTGCATGTTTTCTTTATTACACTGCAACATTAGAAATTATGACATACGGTAGTAGAACATTTCCCTCATATAGAGTAAATGTTTGCCATCTGCTACTGTTTTGCAGAGTGGATGCATTTTGGTCACAGCAGTAAGAAGATTCATGTCACTTTAAGGTTAAATGATAAAGGGTGTAGCAGTATACTTGTGCTATTTGCTAGGTTTGTCACATAGTCATTGATGTTGAAAAATATGTATATAGAATTTTTTAGACATAGAAGATAAACAGTTTAAGAGTTACATTTCACCAGCCATGATTTAACTGTTTTACTCAGCAGTATTTATGGTCTGGGGAAGGAAGCCTTTGTGTAGTACAATGTCACAATAGCACTTATGCTCATGTATTGTAACATTATGTTAAATATAATCACTTTCAGGTTAAAAAATATTATATGTTATAGGCGGTCATATTTTGTGTTTAATATTTTGTTTGTTCTTCAATTTGTGTTTACACAATTCCATTGGAGTGGGTGAGGTTACATGATTATGTATGCAAATTTTATGTTAATCAGCACACTGATTTTTGGCCAGTTTTACATACTTTTCATGGGCCTTTGTCCAGATTTTTGATGTTTCCAGGCTGAGAGGTATGATCAGAGCAAATATAAAGTCTAATGGAAGTGGTCATGTACACCCCGCACCTATAGCTCAATTATATGTGTGATATTCAGACTATAATGTGGAAATGTATTCAATGGATTGTAGCATGCTTTATGCAATGAGTAAATTCCAGAGGTAAATATAAGGAGCTTTATCAGAAAGGTATGAAAGAACAAGAAATATGAAATTAAAGATTCCTGTTGGAACTCTTCTATAAAATATCTAGAATAAAGAATTTACACTTGAGATAAGGATTCAGAGTGCAGCATTCCATACTTAAAATGACTTAAGATGGTAGAGAATTTACATGTTTTTACTTGTACAATATACATTTACTGTACCTGTTTGTTAGCGGGATAAGTGAAGCATTTCTTTTCCAGATGTGTTTCAGTCTGAACTTAGACAACTACTATACAGGTTGGCTGCAAATGTAATTTGGAAAGCTTCAGGCCCAAGCAATTGGACCAACAGATTTTGAGAAGTAAGAGGAGACCATAGTACCAAGAGAAAATCATGCAGACAAAATAGAACAATCTGGTGCCACACATATATTGTCCAGTGATCATGACAGAACCCAAGGCCACTTTTATAATTAAGGCATGGGGCCTCCATATTTAGTTCCTAATTTTAGAGCATAGTGCGGCATAACTCAGGACTAACATGTCTATAACTTGACAGAACACTGAATTTTCATGGCACTTCCAGAGGCCTGTCTATTGCCTGTCTTACTGCAGGAAGCTTGTTATATCATAACAGCAATACAGATGGGATCCTGATATCTAATTTGCTCATGTTTTTTATGATGTTGAGTAAGTTAAGCACGACCGTCTTACACAATTCACCGCTAGTTCCTGATAACTGCTTATTCTTTTTCCATTGCAAGATACCTATCTCATCATTCCTGCAGACCTATAATTTGGAGTTCATGTGTATTTGACAACTATACAGTCACCAATTATATCTGCAATAGGGAAAGAAAAATGTCTTTATGCAACACTTTGAGCTCTTTATCTTCAGATTGTCTCTTAGCCTTCTTTTCTAGAAGATTGTATCACAGTAATTTTATTTTCTTCTTTTCTGTAGTCAATAGAAAATTAAATGGCTGGTGTTGGATGCAACAGTGGTTTGGTAGATGGAAGATGCTGACCAGAAATTCAGTATGAAACAGATATTGATGATGATGATGATGATGATGATAATAATAATAATAATAATAATAATAATAATAATAATAATAATAATAATAATAATTCCATGACTATGTACACTTAAGTGTTTGGGTACCTTCATATTGCATAACTTAATTCATAAAATGAAAGCTTGCTTAAACACTGCATTTTTTATAAATGTTGCAACAAGTTATTAATATTATTATTATTATTATTATAAACCATATGCACCATCATTAAATTAGATCATCAGAACTCATTGTTATAAATGATACATGATCTGGCCTTGTAAGTGGTGTTATTGCTATCTTTGTTCTTGCTTGTTTTATTGCATTTTGTTGCTGTTATTGTATTTGAATATTTTTAATTTGTTTTTGTGGGTGTTAATTTGTTACCTTTTTGCTTATATTCAGTGGTTTGCTCTTATTAAGTAATGCTCTTTGCGTCTTTGAGAATGGGGTGTGTCAAAAAGTGGGCTTGGACCTCAACTTATTTAATTATCAAATAATTAAATAAACTCACAAGCAAACAAAATGTTTGACAAGACATTCACTGTTAATCCAAAACAAATCCAGGATAGTTCCCAGAATTTTGAGGATGAATGTACTTGATGCAGTACTAAATACTGTAAGATAAAAAATGGCCTTAATGAGTACGTCAAAAACTATCAAGACTAGAAGCCTGACTCTGCACAAATGAGAGCTGGTCAAACTCAGGCTTCTATGTTACAGGATTAAAAAGTGATTGCAATATGAAACAGAAAGTGGCCTAGAGGCCTACATTATAAATGGGAAGCAGGAATTATAATTAATGAGCACTGCTGATACTCAGATAACAAGCTTATTCTGGAGCTTGTCTTTAAGGAATAATGCAAAATAAAACAAAACTAAGAAACATCAGCACATAGCCTCTATAAATTTTCATTTGCTCTCTGATTAATATTTATGTACGTGTGACTGATGCAACCATTATTATGTATCTGATAGACTGCTTTGAATAAACAAATGTTGTTCAAGCCACGATTCATAAAATATGAATTACTATTGTCATGTCCACTTCTTATCATCATCCTAATATCCACCACTATGCGATTTCCTAAACAGTGGACATCTGTGAAGAAACACGATGCTCATAAATTCATTGATATGGTGTCATACTTTCTAGCAGTAAGCCTCAGGCTATAATGTCTCAGTATGTGTGTATTAGTGCAATCTTTAGTCATGGGCTCTGATATACATTAATAGCTGCCATCCTGCAACTCTGTACTGAAGTCACCGAATATGCAACAAAGCATGGCAAGGCATCCAGTAATCCAATGAGTTTGCTGATCCTAATCTAATAAAATATACCTCTTTTGCACCATTACGTCTTTCCTCTGCCACACACTTGCACAGCCATTTTTGTATGCTACATTTTTGTTCAACTGTGCTTTTATCAGTTATTATATATTATTAATTGATGCTGTAGAAATATTAAACTCTGTACATTTCATGATTTTTATATATTCCCAGGTCCTCTCTGAAAATGGGCTTAACCTAATAGTATCAAGCTGGTTTACAAAAATGTAAATAAAACAAATAAATATTTTCCATCAGTCATTACCAGCTTATTATAGCCTATATTTTTTTAGTTTGTGGGAGC